>NC_053027.1:403992111-404159175 GCF_003073215.2 Triticum urartu | reverse complement strand
CCCCCCCCAAACCGCCCCCCCCCCCCGTCCCCCCCCCCCCCCGCCCCCCCCCCTCCCCCCCCCCCCCCCGTACCGAGCTTTTCTCCAGCGATCCCCACGCCACCGCCCCGCCAACGCCCCGCCACCGCCCCCATCCTGAACCCTAAGATAGATAGTGGGGTACCTCTCTGGCGAGCCCCCCTCCCCGCTGCGGCTGGTTCTTCCTTCACCCCGGCGAGCCCCCCCCCCCACCCCCTGAAAATCGACTGACCCAAAAGTCGATTCAGACGACTGAAGTGTAGCTAAATCGGAGCAGCATCGCAAGCAAGAGCAAGAGTGAGAGCAGCAGCGCGACTGCACGAGCAAGAGCAATAGCAATAGAAGATCAGGCAGGGGACCAAGAGCAAGAGAAGAGCAGCAGCGCGAGCGAGATCTAAAGCAGCTGCAGGTCCTACTGATGTGGACGTCGCCGCCGAGGGAGCGATGCCGTGGAGGAAGTGGCCGGCGACGCCGCCGTGGATGGAGCCGCGCCGTGTCGGCTCGGGACCGAGCGCAGGCAGCACCGTGAGATCGAATCAAGAAGAAAATGCGGCGATTAGTGTACAACCTCTTTGGTGGCGCCGATTAGGCCGCAGCTTTATCCGAGGAAATGGTGATGATGATGCTCTTCCGGTTGTGCAGGTGAAGACGACGGTGTGGGAAAGGACGTGGCATGAAAGACGAGGGGAACATCAGGGCAGCTCCTTGGAGGTGGAGGACGAGGTGGTTGAACCAGCGGGACGATGAGATCGACGACGGATCCTCATCTGATACGGTGGATGAGGGACGTCGAGGTGTTGCTGTGGACGACGTCGTCGGGGAAGAGGCTCCGGCTGGGTGGCGGACGGAGCAGGGTGTGGGGTTTCGTCGCTGGTTTTCGTGGCCTCGGTGTACGAATGGGTGGGCAGATGGGATGGCAGTGGGGAACCATGGCTTCGAGACGCGCTTGTCCGAAATGTGGGGTAAGTTACGAAAGTACCCCCACCGATTTGAGGCGGTTCTTTCGGTTCAGGGGTACCACGGGCATTTCACGTGTCGGGATTTCATAGGAGGTGGGAGATTTCACGTGCGTTGTAATTTCGGAATAGCAAGGCGCGGGTTGAGATGGAGGGAGTTGTCGGAGCACAACGAGACAAAGATATATCTTAAATATTTCGGGCTAACAAGGCGCGGGTTGAAGATGTGGGAGTTTCGTAGCACGATAGACAGAGACGCTAGCTTGAATTTTCAGCATAACAAGGCGCGTCTTGAAATTTCGGAAGAACAAGCTTAACGTGTACCCAAAAAAAAGACAATTTGCACCTCAACACGCACAACACACACACAAACACCATTTAGACTAGAGTAAGGTACACGTGCATTGCACGCATGAGATTTGGCAACCAAATTATGAATAAATACCACATTATGGCATGCAAGCTTTGAGTCATATATGCATGATGTAGATGTTCGTTTAATTCTTATAGTTCATTTCATTCAAAATCATCTAGTTTTTATAAGAAAGCTAATCTATTTTAAGATTCATGGAATTGTACATCGTAAGACATAAAGTAAAAACAAATAATGGCAAATCATGTAGAAAAACATTTGGGCAATTCTGATACGGAAGATTCTAGAACAAATAAGAAGTGTTTGTGTTTTGATGTTTGTGCATTATGCTTAAGTTCAACCATGGAGTCTTCTAGATACATGTGGCGAAATCTGGTGGAATCTAGATGATATCCAATGGCCAGTAGTGCTCAAATTTGCCATCTTTGGACCATCGGATTCGCCTCATCCAACGACCATCTTTCAAAGTTAAAGTTACCCGCACACAATATAAAAAAATTAGAATAGTGTGTCCATGCACGGATGCGACGTGGCCAAATGATGTCTGCCATCGGTATCTCAAATTCAAATCAGTCTGACCTTGTTCAATGTGTATACATTACAACATGATCGTTTCCAAACCACACCGCGCAGATCTCCGTTATATTCATGCATGCATGGGTTTCAAACATCAGGATCTCTTATTCAAATATTTGAATTCAACTTTACATTGATTGTGACCTCACCTATTTAGCTATTCTTTTACACCCACACAGTAGTCTTCTCTTTATAATTGTACCACTAACTTTCTCTCGTGCATGCATGCACACACACTACCAGTCGGCATTATCCATCGCACGCATGCAATCTTTTTCTTCAGGTCGGTCTCCCATGAAGGCACAGACCAACACACATCCCCCTCTCCATCATATCGGGCATTCTTTATCTCTCACGCGTGCATGCGCAACGATCGATGTTCCTCTATGTATGTGTGTATATAGCTAGGTCTTTCATAGTTTTCCACACAAACCAATCAATCGATATATCCAGTGAGGTCTCACCCTCTTTCCCACGTCCACATCGATCAATCTATACCTCTCTATATAGGATTAACATATATAGCTAATACACCCACATTAATTATGTATCCAACGTCCCCCTCTCATCATCCATGCCTTCCGCTTCATCTCTCAGACGCGTGCACAATGGCGAAGACAGGGGGCAGTAAGGGCCCTGCCCCCCCCCCCTAACATCACTATATATCAAGGCTAATAAGAATGTGATCATTAGACAATTGCTGCTAAAAATGGTTTAAGTTCATGAATTGACCCTCCTCGTAAAGGATTAGCAATGCTTGGCCCCCTAGCTCATTTATTTTTCATGGCTCCACCACTGCGCGCATCACCACACGTGTTCGCCCCCTCTCTCTAAATATCGATCTCGCACTTGTGCATTCCTTCATAGTCTCCCTCCACTCGGCTCCTCGCACCATCTTCTAGCCCCCCACCGGATTTTGCCACATGTACAATCTAGCAGACTCCATGGTTGAACTTAAGCATAATGCACAAACCTCAAAACAACAGTGGTTCCCTTTTGTTCTAGAATCTTCCGTATCATAACTGCCCAAACTTTTTTTCTAGTTGAATTGCCATTATTTGTTTTTAGTTTATGCTTTACAACGCACAATTCCATGAATCATAAAATAGATTAAGGGCTTCTTTGATTCCAAGGATTCTCAAAGGAATTTTGGAGGATTCTAATCATTAGGAATTTTTCCTATCTTGGTTGTTTGATTCGTAGGATTGTAAACCATAGTAATGTTTCCATATGATTCATTTGCTCTAGATTTCATAGGAAACATCCCATCCACTCAAACCTCTTTGAAAGAATTCTATGTTTTTTCTATGCACAATCAAACACTCGTACAATCTTGTAGGATTCAAGACGACATTCCACTATAATCCCATATTTTTCCTAGTCCCGCGTTCTTAGATTTTTTATAAAAACTAATTGATTTTGAATGAGATGAACTATAAGAATTAAACGAAGGGCTACATCAGGCATATATGACTCAGAGCTTACATGCTATAGTGTGGTATTTATTCATAATTTGGTTGCGAAATCTGATGCGTGCAATGCACGTGTACCTTACTAGTACTTCGAGTATGTGCAAAACACGTAAATTAGAATACCAACGACACGCTACACAGTGTCTCTCTTGCAGTTCATGAAGCCACATGGCACATGTGTAGGCGTTGTCGCGACCTCCTTGCGTGGATTGATCACAGTGACGTGCTGCTGGTTCCAGAATAATGTACTTGTCCTCCCTGAGCCATACTGGCGGTACATGCATGAAGCAAAGATGTGCACGCACGCCATGCACGCACTCATTCCTCGCACGCACAGTGGGTACACGGGCGGACGCAATTTTGTACCAAGATCCACCCCATGTGATAACTTGACGCGTGTAAAGTCGTTCACTTCATTGATGGTCAATTTATACGGCGCATGCAAATTGAGTGGACGTGAGGGCGGAAGAAAGACATTATTACTCCACTGCGCGCATGCGAGTAGTTAAATCGTGGGTTGCTAGTAGTACTTCCATTGGTATCCTTCGTATTTTGTGCCAATTGTTGACAGTAACATAATATTTACGCATTTGAGCAGTGTAGTACTTAAATTTATGTTCCGCTAAACTCATCGGGAGCCGTTTAGGGCCTCGAAACCAAAACCATCTATTAATCTTTACTTTGTTCCCATCACATTTGAAAGCCTGCTCACACCTACTAGTAGTACGTACCAAACCTGAACGTGTTCCCACTATGCATGTATTAGTACTAATACTAGTACTTAGGTTATAAAAAGGGGAACTACCTAACCGAAAATCACTCTACCTTTCCTCCTCATAAGTGCTTCTTCTTCGTCCGTCGTTTCCATGGCCGGTGAGCAGAGCTCTAGGTCGAGAACTACTCGTAACAAGGGAGCGGCAACCAAGGCTGTGGAAAAAAAGAGGGCTCGCCACCACGCAGAGACCTCGAAAGATCTCTCACGGGCAGGCGATGGCTCCCAGGAGCGCCCTAGCCGCGGAGGCGAACATGCCGAGCCGGCGGAGCTAGAGTCGTTATCCCTCGACGGCATGCCCGATCAGCTCAATAAGCAGAAGGAGTTCATCCAAGGCTTGATGGAGTTGCTGAAGGAGAGCCTTGACGACATGCCCGCTGAGCTCAATCAGCGGGGGGAGTTGACCGCCTGCTTGGTGATGCTGCTGAAGAAGAGCATTGCCTCGGAGAAGAAGGCGACCGGCGAAATCCTGCGACTTCAGGAGAACAATGCGAAGCTCTGCCACGAGATCGACCTGTTGAAGGAGAAGAACGCCGGCTGGAAGAAGTTGCATGAGAATAGTAGTTCCTCGATGAAGATGCTGCAGGCCCTCGCCATGGAACAGAAGGAAGAGTTGGCGAAGCTCCGCATCGAGCACCCGGCTGCTATCAAGGTATGTAATATGGCCGTGGAACAGATGATGAAGGCTCGCGTCGAGAAATAGCGCGTCATGGACACAATGATGAAGATGGCGGAGGAGACGCGCAAGGAGATGGAGGTCGTGGAGGCGATGAAGAAGCAGTTACGACTCCGCGGCGAATTAGATCATTTGGGGTGATAATCTTCCTTCTTCTTTTGCTCCTGTGTTTCATCTTTTGCTTTGGGTGTTTCGCCGCACGTGTCACGTTCTCTTCTAGGCATGAATAGAACAATGTTTTTTGAGGGAATGAATAGAACAATGCTAACAATGAGATGACTAGCAAATTAGATCATTTTTATAGCCATATGGCACTGGGCTGCCGTGTTTCATGCTCCTCCGTCGCAGTACTACTCGAGTGGAAAACTTGAGTATACCGCACGGTTCTTTGCTCCTCCTCGATCAGGTCGTCGACGCATTTATACGAGCAGTCAAATCACAAGGCCCCGGCTTCCAGCAGTAATGAGCCGTCAAATCACAAAGGCCCTCGCCTCTCGTGAAACAGACCAAGCTAGACTGCCCCACCCTCTAGCCTTTTAAAAAATGTATACTTTTGTACAGCAGTAGTATCGATGGATTGCGCCATGGAGCAAAACTTGAAATTAAAAAAAGTTGGTACATATAGAGAGCGCTCATCGCCAAATTATGCATATAGTACTATTAAAAAGGCTAGTCATAATAATTGTGTCCAACACAAACCCACCCCTCAAATAAAACTAAGAGGGTGCATGGATACGTTTTTGTCCCATGACTAAAAGTAGTGGGACTAAAACATGCTAGCCTCGCCCTTGCTTGGATCCAAATACTAAAAAGGCTAAAATCAAGTTAATGAGCATTTATTATCCTCCAAACCCTCCAATCCAGAACTAGCCTGTGTTAAAGGAGAGGAGTTAAATGAGTAGAGAGAGGACTAATCCACATTTTAGTAGGCGTACCCCTGACTAAAAAAATTTAGTCTCAAGACTAGTTTTAGCCCCTCTTTAGTCAGGGGTGCTTGGAACTTTAGCCTCTTAAAGAGACTATTTTTAGTCAGACTAAAATAAGTCCCTTGGATCCAAGCACCCTCTAAGAATCCTGGAATTCTTTGACAAAACTAAGCACCCTGAAATTCTTTGACAACTAAACTGTTGGCTATATGATGTTGGCCATATATATTTGATACGTCTCCGTCGTATCTATAATTTTTGATTGTTCCATGCCAATATTATTCACTTTCATATACTTTTTGGCAACTTTTTATATTATTTTTGGGACTAACATATTGATCCAGTGCCTAGTGCCAGTTCCTGTCTGTTGCATGTTTTATGTTTCATAGAATATCCATATCAAACGGAGTCCAAACGGGATAAAAACAGACGGAGCTTATTTTTGGAAAATATGGAAAATTCCAGAAGAAAAATCCATGCGAGACGGTGCCCGAGGTGGTCACGAGGCAGGGGGCGCGCCCCTCCCCCCTAGGCGCGCCGCCTACCCTCGTGAGCCCACCGTAAGGTGGTTGATGCTCTTCTTTTGCCGCAAGAAAGATAATATTCGGAAAAAAAATCTGGGCGAAGGTTTCAGGCCAATCGGAGTTACGGATCTCCATATATACGCGAAACGGTGAAATAGAGCCAGGACAGAACGCAGAAACAGAGAGATAGATCCAATCTCGGAGGGGCTCTTGCCCCTCCCAAGCCATGGGAGCCAAGGAACAGAGGGTAAACTCTTCTCCCATCTAGGGACAAGGTCAAGGAAGGAGGGGGGCTCTCTCCCCCTCGCTTCCGGTGGCGCCGGAACGCCGCCGGGGGCCATCATCATCACCGCGATCTTCACCAACACCATCGTCATCTTCACCAACATATCCATCACCTTCTCCCCTCTATCTACAGTGGTCCACTCTCCCGCAACCCGCTGTACCCTCTACTTGAACATGGTGCTTTATGCTTCATATTATTTTCCAATGATGTGTTGCCATCTTATGATGTCTGAGTAGATTTTCGTTGTCCTATTGGTGGTTCATGAATTGCTATGATTGATTTAATTTGCTTGTGGTTATGTTGCTGTCCTTTGGTGCCCATCATATGAGCGCGCGCGTGGATCACACCATAGGGTTAGTTGTATGTTGATAGGACTATGTATTGGAGGGCAAGAGTGACAGAAGCTTCAACCTAGCATAGAAATTGATGCATACGGGATTGAAGGGGGACCAATATATCTTAATGCTATGGTTGGGTTTTACCTTAATGAACGTTAGTAGTTGTGGACGCTTGCTAATAGTTCCAATCATAAGTGCATAGAATTCCAAGTAAGGGATAACATGCTAGCAGTGGCCTCTCCTACATAATACTTGCTATCGGTCTAGTAAAGTAGTCAATTGCTTAAGGGACAATTTCGCCACACCTACCATCACTTTTCCACACTCGCTATATTTATTTTAGTTGTGTCTTTATCTAACAGCCCCTAGTTTTATTTTCGTGCTCTTTACTTTCTTGCAAGCCTACCCAAAAACACCTACAAAGTACTTCTAGTTTCATACTTGTTCTAGGTAAAGTAAACATTAAGTGTGCGTAGAGTTGTATCGGTGGTCGATAGAACTTTAGGGAATATTTGTTCTACCTTTAGCTCCTCGTTGGGTTCGACACTCTTACTTATCGAAAACTGTAGCTATCCCCTATACTTATGGGTTATCAAGACCTTTTTCTCGCGCCGTTGCCGGGGAGCAATAGCGTGGGGTGAATATTCTCGTGTGTGATTGTTTGCTTTATCACTAAGTAATTTTTATTTGCTGTTCTTAGTTGTTTTCTATATTTATTATGGATATGGAACGCAAAATACCAAAAAAATTAGCTGTACTTGCTACTCATGAGGATGGGGTAACTCCTAAAACACTCGATTCTCATTATGTGAGAAATATTATGTACAACTTTGATAATCCTGAGAAAACCCCATTCAACTTTATAATGGGAGACACGTTGGATCAACGTGAATACTTTAGAGATTATCGCTCGACACAAAAAGGGAAACTATTATGGGATCAATTTATTATGTTGCAGCGGTATGCTAGACAACTGTGCTTGGAATATGATTATACTTGTTGCTCTAGGATGGAGGCTCCACACCTTCCCTTTTCATGCAAATTTAATGATAATGAAACCTTAGCTTCTTATGCTAATGGTATATATGATTACTATGATGTGGAACAAATAGAAGAATTTGTTGCTTTTAGGGCTGCTTATGAAATTGAATCTTTGTTTGAAAAGTATGAAGCTTGAGATGATGATGTTTATAGGCCTGAAAATCTTGCTATACTTAGATATTGCTATGAAAATTATGAATACAATTACTATATTAATTCTTTTATGAAGAAAGTCAACGCTGTCCCAGAAGAGACTAATATTTTGTAGGAAGTTATGGAAGAAGAAATTGATGAAACTGTAAGCTCATTGGATGAAAAAGATGATGAGGAGAGCGAAGAACAAAAGGAGGAAGAGCGGATTAGCTACCCGTGCCCACCTTCTAATGATAGTAACCCTCCAACTCATACATTATTTAATTCCCCTTCGTGCTTACCGAAGGATGATTGCTATGATGATTGTTATGATCCCGCTGATTCTTTTGAAATATCCCTTTTTGATGATGCTTTCTATGCTTGTGGCCAAGATGCCAATATGAATTATGCTTATGGAGATGAACTTGCTATAGTTCCTTATGTTATGAATGAAATTGTTGCTATTGCACCTACGCATGATAGTCCTATTATCTTTTTGAATTCTCCCGATTACACTATATCGGAGAAGTTTGCACTTATTAAGGATTATATTGATGGGTTGCCTTTTACTACTGCACATGATGATTTTAATAGATATAATATGCATGTGCTTGCTGCTCCCACTTGCAATTATTATGAGAGAGGAACTATACGTCCACCTCTCTATGTCTCCAATACAATAAAATTGCAAGAAACTGCTTATACTATGCATTGGCCTTTACTTTGTGTGCATGAATTGTTCTTTTATGACATGCCGATGCATAGGAAGAGAGTTATACTTCGTCATTACATGATATATATTACTTTGTGCTCACTACTAAATTACAAATCATTGCTAATTAAATTTGGCTTTGATATACCTTGGGATCCGGGTAGATTCATTACTTGAGCACTATATGCCTATCTTAATGGCTTTAAAGAAAGCGCTGCCAGGGAGACAACCCGGAAGTTTTAGAGAGTCATTTATTTCTGTTGAGTGCTTTCATATAGTTTAAAAACAACAAAAATAAAGAGGGGAACCCAAAACTTTTTCAAAAAGGAAAGTGAAAGTGAGAAAGACAAGCATTGTTGAAGTGGGAGAGCTCCTTGAACCTTGTTCATGCTCACGGCAACTTTGTGAATCTTGATTACAGAAACTTTTCAATAAAAATAATTATCCCCTTGTACAATTCCATTGTATTATAAAAATAATGTGCCAAGGTTTGCCTTTAGGATGTTTACAATGCTTGTTGGTTTGTGCGGTGCAGGACAGAAACTTTGGCTGTAGTGCACGATTTTACATTTTTAACTGGAAGTCAAATGGTTCTGATTCTTTTTTGCACTGTATTTCTATACAAATAGTTTATTTTTCCTAATTTTGGCAGAATTTTTCAAGTATCATAAGTATGGTGAATGTTCATATTGCTTCAGACTGTTCTGTTTTTGACAGATTCTGTTTTTGATGCATAGTTTGCTTGTTTTGATGAAACTAGCAATTTATATCAGTGGATTAAGCCATGAAAAAGTTATATTACAGTAGACACAATGCAAAAACAAAATATGAATTGGTTTGGAACAGTACTTAGAGTGGTGATTTGCTTTATTATACTAACGGATCTTACCGAGTTTTCTGTTGAAGTTTTGTGTGGATGAAGTGTTCGATGATTGAGAAGGTTTCGATGTGAGAAGAAGGAAGAGAGGCAAGAGCTCAAGCTTGGGGATGCCCGAGGCACCCCAAGTAAATATTCAAGGAGACTCAAGTGTCTAAGCTTGGGTATGCTGAGGAGGCATCCCCTCTTTCTTCAACAAATATCGGTATGTTTTCGGATTCGTTTCGTTCATGCAATATGTGCAAGTCTTGGAGCGTCTTTTGCAATTAGGTTTTTTTATGCACCATGCTGGTATGAGATAGTCCTTGGTTGATTTATAGAATGCTCTTTGCACTTCACTTATATCTTTTGAGTATGGCTTTATAGAATGCTTCATGTGCTTCACTTATATCATTTGAAGTTTGGATTGCCTGTTTCTCTTTACATAGACAACCGCCATTTGTAGAATGCTCTTTTGCTTCACTTATATTTGTTAGAGCACGGGCATATATTTTGTATAAAGAATTAAACTCTCTTGCTTCACTTATATCTATTTAGAGAGATGACAGGAACTGGTCATTCACATGGTTAGTCATAAAATCCTACATAAACTTGTAGATCGCTGAATATGATATGTTTGATTCCTTGCAATAGTTTTGCGATATAAAGATGGTGATATTAGAGTTATGATAGTGGCTGGTTGTGGATTGTAGAGACACTTGTGTTGAGGTTTGCAAGTCCCGTAGCATGCACGTATGGTAACTGTTGTGTTACGAATTTGAAGCATGGGGTGTTTCTTTGATTGTCTTCCTTATGAGTGGCGGTCGGGGACAAGCGATGGTCTTTTCCTACCAATCTATCCCCCTAGGGGCATGCGTAGTAGTACTTTGCTTCGAGGGCTAATAAACTTTTGCAATAAGTATATGAGTTCTTTATGACTAATGTTGAGTCCATGGATTATACGCACTCTCACCCTTCCATCATTGCTAGCCTCTTTGGTACCGTGCATTGCCCTTTCTCACCTCGAGAGTTGGTGCAAACTTCGCCGGTGCATCCAAACCCCGTGATACGATACGCTCTGTCACACATAAACCTCCTTATATCTTCCTCAAAACAGCCACCATACCTACCTATTATGGCATTTCCATAGCCATTCCGAGATATATTGCCATGCAACTTCCATCATCATCATATACATGACTTGAGCATTTATTGTCATATTGCTTTGCATGATCGTAAGATAGCTAGCATGATGTTTTCATGGCTTGTCCGTTTTTTGATGTCATTGCTACGCTAGATCATTGCACATCCCGGTACACCGTCGGAGGCATTCATATAGAGTCATATCTTTGTTCTAGTATCGAGTTGTAATATTGAGTTGTAAGTAAATAAAAGTGTGATGATCATCATTATTAGAGCATTGCCCCAGTGAGGAAAGGATGATGGAGACTATGATTCCCCCACAAGTCGGGATGAGACTCCAGACAAAAAAAAAGAGAAAGGCCAAAAAAGGGAAGGCCCAAAAAAAGGAGAAAAAAAAGAAAATAAAAAGAAAATGAGAGAAAAAGAGAGAAGGGGCAATGTTACTATCCTTTTACCACACTTGTGCTTCAAAGTAGCACCATGTTCTTCATATAGAGAGTCTCTTGAGTTATCACCTTCATATACTAGTGGGAATTTCATTATAGAACTTGGCTTGTATATTCCAACGATGGGCTTCCTCAAATGCCCTAGGTCTTCATGAGCAAGCAAGTTGGATGCACACCCACTTAGTTTCTTGTGTTGAGCTTTCATACACTTATAGCTCTTAGTGCATCCGTTGCATGGAAATCCCTACTCCTCGCATTGACATCAATTGATGGGCATCTCCATAGCCCGTTGATTAGCCGCGTCGATGTGAGACTTTCTCCTTTTTGTCTTCTCCACATAACCTCCATCATTATATTCTATTCCACCTATAGTGCTATATCCATGGCTTGCGCTCATGTATTGCGTGAGGGTTGAAAAAGCTGAAGCGCGTTAAAAAGTATGAACCAATTGCTCGGCTTGTTATCGGGGTTGTGCATGATGGGGGAATTTTGTGTGACGAAAATGAAGCATGGCCAAACTATATGATTTTGTAGGGATAAGCTTGCTTTGGCCTTGTTGTTTTGAAAAGACATGATTGCTTTATTGGTATGCTCGAAGTATTATTGTTTTTATGTAAAATGATAGACTATTGCTTTGAATCACTCGTGTCTTAATATTCATGCCATGATTAGACATATGATCAAGATTATGCTAGGTAGCATTCCACATACAAAATTATTCTTTTTTTTATCATTTACCTACTCGGGGATGCTGATACGTCTCCGTCGTATCTATAATTTTTGATTGTTCCATGCCAATATTATTCACTTTCATATACTTTTTGGCAACTTTTTATATTATTTTTGGGACTAACATATTGATCCAGTGCCTAGTGCCAGTTCCTGTCTGTTGCATGTTTTATGTTTCATAGAATATCCATATCAAACGGAGTCCAAACGGGATAAAAACAGACGGAGCTTATTTTTGGAAAATATGGAAAATTCCAGAAGAAAAATCCATGCGAGACGGTGCCCGAGGTGGTCACGAGGCAGGGGGGCGCGCCCCTCCCCCCTAGGCGCGCCGCCTACCCTCGTGAGCCCACCGTAAGGTGGTTGATGCTCTTCTTTTGCCGCAAGAAAGATAATATTCGGAAAAAAATCTGGGCGAAGGTTTCAGGCCAATCGGAGTTACGGATCTCCATATATACGCGAAACGGTGAAATAGAGCCAGGACAGAACGCAGAAACAGAGAGATAGATCCAATCTCGGAGGGGCTCTTGCCCCTCCCAAGCCATGGGAGCCAAGGAACAGAGGGTAAACTCTTCTCCCATCTAGGGACAAGGTCAAGGAAGGAGGGGGGCTCTCTCCCCCTCGCTTCCGGTGGCGCCGGAACGCCGCCGGGGGCCATCATCATCACCGCGATCTTCACCAACACCATCGTCATCTTCACCAACATATCCATCACCTTCTCCCCTCTATCTACAGTGGTCCACTCTCCCGCAACCCGCTGTACCCTCTACTTGAACATGGTGCTTTATGCTTCATATTATTTTCCAATGATGTGTTGCCATCTTATGATGTCTGAGTAGATTTTCGTTGTCCTATTGGTGGTTCATGAATTGCTATGATTGATTTAATTTGCTTGTGGTTATGTTGCTGTCCTTTGGTGCCCATCATATGAGCGCGCGCGTGGATCACACCATAGGGTTAGTTGTATGTTGATAGGACTATGTATTGGAGGGCAAGAGTGACAGAAGCTTCAACCTAGCATAGAAATTGATGCATACGGGATTGAAGGGGGACCAATATATCTTAATGCTATGGTTGGGTTTTACCTTAATGAACGTTAGTAGTTGTGGACGCTTGCTAATAGTTCCAATCATAAGTGCATAGAATTCCAAGTAAGGGATAACATGCTAGCAGTGGCCTCTCCTACATAATACTTGCTATCGGTCTAGTAAAGTAGTCAATTGCTTAAGGGACAATTTCGCCACACCTACCATCACTTTTCCACACTCGCTATATTTATTTTAGTTGTGTCTTTATCTAACAGCCCCTAGTTTTATTTCCGTGCTCTTTACTTTCTTGCAAGCCTAACCAAAAACACCTACAAAGTACTTCTAGTTTCATACTTGTTCTAGGTAAAGTAAACATTAAGCGTGCGTAGAGTTGTATCGGTGGTCGATAGAACTTTAGGGAATATTTGTTCTACCTTTAGCTCCTCGTTGGGTTCGACACTCTTACTTATCGAAAACTGTTGCGATCCCCTATACTTGTGGGTTATCAATATTGTACGTATATAATGTGAATAAACGAGTGGTAGTACTATACCAACTAAAAGATGAAATGTAAGAAATACTAGTATGTACGTACTGAAGAGTTAAAGTAACGAGAAGAAACATAACATAGTTCTGCTGGGGGCTCAGCACAACACACCCCTCAAATTAAATTAAGCACACCTAAAATTAAACTTTGCAACTATTCCCGTAGACACTGCATTAGAACCACCATGAGCAACGACACTGCCAGCTTACTCGGAGTCCTCGTCCACGTCGTCAACTTCATCCTTGTCCCTCTTCCTCCTGGCCAATACTTCTTTGCTTGAACCGCACACTTGGTTGTTTCTCTTCATCCAACCCTTGTAGATATTGAAGCAAAGGTAGTCATCCATTGCAGCGTAGTGGATGTGGTCTATATCTAGTACATTTCGCTGCCATGCATGACGATGAAACGTGTATGGAGCTTTCTCCAGTTTACCGTACGAAGGATGAACCATGGCTCCTGCCAGGGTCAGCATTGAAGGCTGATGAGAGGGCACCAGCCGATTCTTCTGGAGGTCGAAGGGGTGGCCTACAACGAGGCCAATCCGACCCAGGACTTCTTCGTCGTTCTTGAAGTCTACAGTAACGAATTTGACTAGGTTGCTCCCGAGGAAGTTCTTAAAATCCTGGCACTCAACGTCGGCATGGCATATGTGGTAGACCAAGCAAACATTATGTATGCAAACCTGGATCACGGCGGGCTTCTTCCTCTCTTCGTCCTTTAGATCCTTATCTCGTCCCAGGACTGTGGTGTACTCAACATCTAGCCCAGCGACCCACTCATCATCTGATTTTTCGAACATGCGTCTGAAGCGAGAAAGGCATCCTTTCACCGTCGCGGAAGAACGGGTGTAGATGACATCGAACTCATCGCCAGTGATGGTTCTAACCTTGTACTCACCGCCGATCGTGGAGATTTGGGATGCCATGGATTTGGGAGGAGGGTTAGGATTAGTGGAACTGTCGTAATGTGAATGGACGGGACGACTAGGAGCGAACCTCCGTAGTATTAAAGGACGTGCGGGGACGAGTAGGAGCGAACTGCCAGCGTGCGAACGGTAGGGTAGTGGCTTTCCATTCTCCCATGATACGGGCTTCCGAGAGCCCTTGGATCTGAGATCGAACGGTTGCATGGCGTGATTCTAGACCTATGGGTGAATATCCTATCCTGGAGGGTTATTCTGCAAATTTTCAGCAACTTAGCATGCGACCGTTTGATCTCAGATCCAAGGGCTGCCAGCAGCCCATATCATGGTCGCGCCTACCACGACCGTCGCGTCGCTCGCGCGGTCGCTCCCTTGGAGATTTAACACAGTGCGTTAGGCTATCTGATGTTGGCATGTCATACATAGTCATCACTTAGTCACTCATACTACAACAAGGTTGGCTATAAGTGTATTTTTTACTCCTCTCTATCTCTTTCTTCGTACTCAAGGAAGAAACGGTGCTAAGTGCGTGTATTTATTGCATTTGCCAAGGAGTGACCTCTTCCAATGAAATGGTGTTGCTAAGTTTGCTTCATTTAATTAGCTATAGACTCAAAATTGTCTTTTCACCTAGGTACACGCGCTTAGCATCGTTTCTTCCTTGGTTCACCAAACTAGTCTCTCTCTTCTTGATTAACTTGCCACATCAGACTTTATGCCTATGTGGCAAGCTTAAGCACCTGTAGGAGCAAGTAAAAGTAAGTACAATAGTGCGCTTTACATGGCATTTTTGCATATGTGGAGGAAAGAGAGGCAAGGAAAAAGTGGAGAAGTGGGCTCTCATGCAAGAGCCAGCCTCTACTACATGGTGGAGCATTGGGAGAGGCACCTGTATGGAGGTGGTCAGGAATCTGGGAGTCTCACGCCGGTCATAGGGCCGCAGTTAAAATGATAATGGCAAGTCAAATCACGGGGCCCCACCTATCCAGCAGTAACTTGGTGTCAAATCACACAGGCCTACGTTTGCAGCAGCCTACTCCCTCGTCTTCTCGCGTCTTTGTCGAACCGACTAGGCGAAACTACCCCGCCGCCTACCGCGCAGGAAAAGCCCTACCCTCGACTTTTAAATAGTATACAATATACTAATTTTGTATCCATGGATTGCGCCTGCGCCATGGAGCAAAGCGTCTAGAAAACGGAGGTGAGACGGTGGTCTTGCAATAGAGAAGAGGGAGAGGCGAGACGGTGGTTTTGGAATGGAGATGATGGAGAGGAGAGGAGGTGGTTTTGCAATGGAGAAGAGGGAGAGGAGCGTGCGTCAACGATTTAGGATTGGACGAGAGGGCCGGAGCGCTCTGACTGGATCAAAATCAAAATCAATTTACCCTTCAATTAAGAAAGCGACCCCACATTAACTAGTCTCCCTTTTATTCTGGGTCATAATTGACATGATTTTCGCACATAAAATATATGTTATACGTTGTTTACAAGGACACTATCAAAATTACAATTTGCAACTATACAAGGCCACTAACATTAATCGAGGCAAAATTAATGGCATTTTCCTCGTACTAGCACCCGAGGACATTAATATCCCTTGTGTGCATGCGGGAGTGAGAAGGTTAGCTTGCATTCCCAACATTAATCAACCAATGAGGAGTAAGAGGGTTGGCTTGTTGTGCTTGGGAGAGAAAAACCACATTAATTAACACGACAATCAAGGTGACTAGCTAGCTTGCAACATTGACTTAAACATAGCATTGATTTTTACCTTGGTACCTGTAATATCAGTTTGTGGCCTTGTATTCAAAAATGGAGGGGGTATAATTTGAAAGTACATTCAGATACGAACCAAACGATACAATTTTTGGTGACATGCATTCACATTTTGCTTATCCAATACAGTACGTGGTCAAACTTTGACCCAAAATACGCGAAACAACAAAAAAATACTTCCAAGACCAGCGCTGCTCTTCCGCTATTCTCCTCTTAAACCACCGCCGCTCCTCTCCTGTTCCAATCTAAAAGCAGCGCCACTCCTCTCCTCTTCCATTTCAAAACAACCGCCCCTCCTCTCCTGTTCCAGTCCAAAACCAGCGTCGCTCCTCTCCCGTTCTAATCCAAAACCAGCGCTGCTCCTCTCCTCTTCCATTCAAAAACCACCGCCGGCGAGTGAAGGTGCTGTGGAGAAGTAGATCGATGGAGGAGTACAACCGATACGTGAGGATCGTAGATGGCGACCCTATGAAGCTAGTTAGGATGTTGGAGATACAGTCTTGGTTTGACAACAAGGACCAACTAGCGGCGATGGCGACATCCATGGCCAAATATCTGCAACAGAGCGAAAAGGCAGCGATACTCCCGGAGGGAGTCACACCGGAGTACATAGAGCTGCTCCTCTGGGCCATGGAGCAAACAGATTCGCCGAATCCGATCGTGAGGGAGCGGTGGTGGGAGTATCGATCCCAGATGGAGCATCCACCAGAGATTGAAGGATCGAGCATCTACAGGGTGCCGTTTGTGAGGGTGTCCTGCCAGAGCGAGCCAGTGGAGTCTTCGTTGACCAAACCCAACTGCAAGAGGAGAAAAGCAGTTGGCCCGATGACGCTTCCCCGCCATCGTCTCCCTCGCCGTTCACATCGTCTCACGGGGCGGCTGTCTGCCGCCGAAGAATAGGAGGGGGCTTCCCCCCCCCCATGCCAATAGTTAGGCAGGTTGTGAATGTTCATGAGGAGCTTAGGGTTGTCAGTATTTGCAGGTTGTGAATTGTGTTTTGTGTTGTGTATTTTGAGAGTACTTTCAGATATGAATGTCTTTTGAATTTCAGATTTGCAGTATTGAGCATATAAAGTATTTTATGAATTCTAGAGATCTATTTTTAGCACTTAAAAAAATGTAGTTTCATAGGAGTATAAAAGTGCAGACAATGTGATTCTTAGAGAAGAAACTGCAAGTTTCAGTTTCAGATAAGAAACTGCAAGTTTAGTTTCAGATAGGAAACTGCAACTTTCAAAGGCAGAGCATTTATATTAACACGGCCTTTTCAAATAGGGTTAACATCATGTTGGAAGTTTTATTCATGGTCAAAAATGGAACTACCAGCCAGTTAACATCATGCTGATCAACATTCATGCATAGCAAATCTTCATATGATGCACAGCAAAATGCCCACACAATGTCGAGTGTGCGAAACACGGAGAAAACGAGGGAAGAAGTTTTGGCAAGTGTTGGACGTGGTTTTGGGCTGCCCTGTCTAGGATTTCATTTTTAACATGCGCAGCCCACGACCTCGGATCGGAGGTCCATAGGCCTGTTTGTATTTTCTTAGGGCCGTCATGTATCGACCGGCATATGGACCTCCCATCCGAGGTTTTATTTTTGGCAACCCAATTTATGTATATTTTTGAAGAAAACGCAAAGGTCTGTTCTATTTTTCTATATAAGAATAGGAACGCGAGGTCCAACTTATGTTTCCCTTCTAACTATATTATATATATTTAAATTATTTTATATGTTGACTGTTTAGTTCACATACTCCCTCCTTTTCGGTTTATAGGGCTTATCTCAAAATTTTAGTTTTTCCATTTTATAAGGCTCAATTTGGTTGTTTTCCATCAAATGTTCAGATTCCAAGGTGCATTAAATCATTGCATGCAAGTATTAAGAAAAAATTGACCAATGCATGTACTTTATGCATGCATGCATTGCAATTTATGCATTGATAAACATAATTTTTTTAAGAAAACAAGTGCATTAATTAGGTGCTTTTGCAAACTACAAAAAGTATTCCACCATTCATCATCTACCTTGGTTGGTGAGATTTTTGAATTGAGCCCTATAAACCGAAAAGGAGGGAGTAATTAGCAAATAGATGACCCCTCTCGCGATCCCCTTCGCCCCTGCCACCACCTCCACCCTCGCCGCCGCTCCCGCCACTACCTCCACCCTCGCCGCCGTCATAGATCTCGCCGCCACCCCCCGCCTCCTAACTCCGGGCGCGCCTGCCCCCCTCAGCAAGTCCGCTCGCGCGCCCCATGGAGTCGCCGGCCATATCCACGGGGGAATGGCTGGAAGACAGGCAGATGTACAAGATGCATCTCCCACATGTCTACAAAGCCTTCCCGCGGATGCTCCAGCCGCTCGACTCCGTCGCGCCGGCAGTGCTGTAGGAGACTTGAGGGAGGAGATGGAGGGAGCAGGCAATGTGGGTCCGTTCTCTCACTCACGCAGGTATGCTCGGATGTGCAAGGATCATGTGGATTGGGAGCTGCTGAATCTAGCCCTACGGATCTACTTCGAAGGAGATTTCTCGGAGAAGCACAGGATGCCCCACCCCAGTGAGCCGCCGATTGCGTTCGTTCAATGGGCGAAAGGAGAAGTGAATTCAGGAGATCCATGCCGTGCTGCGAGATGGGAATGCTTGACTGGACTCCTGCCCACCAACACGCCACCGGAGCCGGAGCAGGTGGATTCCCTACCTTACCTCTCCCCCAAACCCGCAGAAGATTGGAATTAGGCTTGCAATTTGCTTCAATTGAGCTGTCTGGTGGTTATTTCTGCTTCCTAAGAGACAACATATGGCTGGAGGATGAGAAGGAACCAGGAACTCCAATGAATTTCCCCTATCACAATGGGGGAGCGCTGGTTGGGCAGTGGTACGGCCCACCTCCGTCCCAAATGGGGGCACAATCTGGGCAGGCTCCTGTAATTGTCCAAGATCAATCTGCTGGTGGTTCTGACTCTCAAATCAGTGGGAAATCTCAAGGCGAGAATCAGCAAAAGAAGAGATAGGACATCCAGAAAACTGCTCCTGCCCCTGCTTCGGGCCTTATGGCATACTCTAAGGTGATCTGCTACAACTCTGGGGAACCAGGGCATCATTTGGATAAATGTGTCAAGCCCAAGAGTTGTTTTATCTGCAAAATGGTTACCCATAAAGTTGAGAATTGCCCTGTCAGAAGGAAAACCCATAGTTCTGCTAGATATGTTGGAAGTGCTGCTCCAGGATTATGTCCACCATTGACAAAATTTTCTGTGACACATAATTAGATAGTTTCTTTCCCCTTTCTAGTTGTAGAGCTCTGCCCAGATGTGGTAGTGACCACACTCCTTTGCTCTAGGACTCTGGTCTTAACCAAACTCCAAAGAGCAATAGTTTTAAATTTGAAAAGTGGTGGTTGTTTAGAGAAGATTTTACTGAGCTAGTCAGGAAAATCTGGAATGAGCCTACTGGGAGCAGCTTCCCCCTAGAAATTGGCAGATCAAAATTAGGAGATTTAGAAGAACTACCAAAGGGTGGAACTCCAATGAGGAAGCTAATCTTAGAAGATACAAAAGGCTTCTCCTCCTTGAGTTTGATTCTCTAGATATTAAGGTAGAAACCACTGACCTCTCTGAGGCTGATACTAATAGATTAAACTTTGTCCATGGAGAGCTCAAGAAAATTTGGCTTCAAGAAGAAATCAAAGCCAAACAAAGGTCTAGAGATAGGAACATTAAGGAGGGTGATACAAATACTGCTTACTTCCATGCAGTAGCTAACCAGAGGAGGAGGAAAACCCTCATTCACTCCCTTGATGGCCCTAATGGCCCTGTTACTGAGGTAGATGAGATGCTGAAAGTGGCTAGTGACTTCTACAAAGACCTGTTTAAGAAAGAAAACCCTTTTGGGTTCTCTCTACAAAAAAATCTCTGCTTCTGAAAAAGTCTCTCCTGCTGAAAATGAGCTGCTAGAAGCCCCTTTTTCAGAGACAGAGGTGAAGGAAGCCATTTTTAGCTCTTATCCTGATGGGGCTCCTGGTCTTGATGGGATTCCCTTCTTGTTTTACCAGCATTTTTGGGACTTGGTAAAAAATGATCTCTTAGATCTTTTCCAAGCCTTTCATAGAGGAGAGTTGGATCCAGCAACTTACTCATGGGGGGTCTGTTGGGGTCAAGTTAAATAACTGTGAAAGTGATTTTTTTTCCTTGCTGGTAAAGGCCTTAGGCAAGGTGACCCCATCTCCCCACTTTTGTTTAATTTAGTAGTGGACGTTCTTACTAAAATGCTGAGCAAATCTGCTGATCATAGTCTGATTGCAGGGCTCTGTCCTGAGGTCTGCCCTGGTGGCATCATCTGCCTTCAATATGCAGATGATACCATCCTTTTCTTAGACAATGACTCCACACATGCTAGCAATCTGAAAACTGTTCTAACCTGGTTTGAACAAGTCTCAAGCATGAGAATCAACTACTCTAAAAGTGAACTCATCCCTATCAACATGGATGATCAGGAGTTAGCTGACTTCCTCTCTATTCTAGTCTGTAATAAAGGTAACTTCCCCATTAAGTCCCTAGGTATCCCTATACACTTTGATAAACTGAGGAGAGAGGATATCCAACCCCTTCTGGATAAAATCATTAAAAGGATTGTTGGGTGGAAGGGCAGACTTCTCTCTTACAGAGGTAGATCGATCCTCATACAAGCTTGTTTGGCTAGCATTCCAGTGTATCTCCTCTCCTTCTTCAAGTTCCTTAAATGGGCAGTGAACCTCATCAATTTTCAGATGTCTCACTGCTTGTGGAATGATTTTGAGGGAAATAGGAAGATACACCTTGCTAATTGGGCCCTAGTCTCTATGAAAAAAGATTTTGGAGGCCTAGGCATACCTAACCTCCAAGAAATTAACATCTGTCTTCTAGGGTCTTGGATTAAAAGATTCTATGAGGAAGACCTGAAACCCCGGAAGCTTCTTATTGCCCATAAATACCTAGGAAATAAACCTAATATTTTTGTCCCTTCCTCCAACCCTAAGACCTCTAGATTCTGGAGAGGATTAAAATCTATTATGCATGTTGTGAAATTTGGCTACAGATGGAACATAGAGGATGGGAGCAGAACCAGGTTCTGGGAAGATACTTGGTTTGGCACATCGCCCCTAGCAGTCCAATTTTGGCCTATTTACTCTGTCCGCAGTGAGCTTAACAAAAGTGTCAATGAAGTTTGGGATGGTCAATGCCTAAAACTCTCTTTTAGAAGGAACTTAAGTGATAGTCTCATGGAACAATGGTTCCAGTTGGAGGAATTTGCCAAAAGCATTACCTTTACTGCCAAGCCAGATGCCCTGATTTGGCAGCTGGACAATAAGGGAAAGTATTCCTCCAGCTCCCTCTATCATGTTATCAACTTTAGAGGGGTTCAACCCATGTTTATCCCTGCTGTCTGGAAATTGAGAGTTCCCCCTAAAATTCATGTATTTCTCTGGCTTCTCTCCAAAAACAAATTGATGACTAGGGATAACCTTAGGAAGAGACACATCATCAAACCCCTTGATTGTGTTTACTTCTTGGAACAAGAGTCTTGTTCTCACCTATTTTTTGAATGTATAGTTGCTAAACATCTCTAGGCCCACATTGAGGAATATTTCTCTAGTCAGATTGGCTCATCCTTCGAATTTGTCGCCAGATTCTGGATTGCTACCAAAAAGTGCTCAGTTTTAAACACTGTTAGCTCAGTTGTCCTTTGGTGCCTCTGGAAATATAGAAATGCTATGATTTTCAGTAACACCTCCTGGATTTCCATTCTGCAGGTCTTGAGGTTGATCAGGAACATGGTGAGGAACTGGGCGATTCCCTCCTCCGGATCGGACAAGGACAAGTTGATGAGCTTCGTGGAAACCCTAACAAGATTGCTCCAAAAACCGTTGGCGATCACTTGTGGCTGAACAAGGCTCGACCTGCTTTGGGGCTGGACCCGTGGGCTCGCCTCAAGATCTCTGATGAAGATGATGGGCACCTGGCGCCGAAAAAGAGGGACATCCACCATGCTACACCTTCCAGCCCGGTGTCTCTGCTTGCTTACTGGTCGCCGCAGGCTGACACAACCCCTCGGCTGAAGACCATGAAGGCTTCGCTAGACCCTCCTTGTGTCATTTGAGTGCTCTATCTGCTCTGCCTTTGGCACCGCTCGGGTGATTTGTGTTATTCAGAGAACTTGTTCATCCACCCCCCCTAGTTTGTAGCTTTTCTACCTTTGCTTTCGAACTGCTCTTTGAGCTGCTGTATCAGAATATGTTGTGGTTTCGTTCTCAGCAATGGAACCGGGGAGATGCTCCCTGTTTTTCTAAAAAAATTATTTTATATGTTATTATATATTATTTTTATTGTCATCATATATTTAACAGATACTTACATATGTAAGAAAACAATATCCCACATCTTATTAACTTATAAAAATAATTTCTTAACAAATAAAATCATGGATTGTTTTGGCACGAAAATCCTAGTGATTGTGTACAAAAGCTTGGTAAGATTTAAGGACGAATGTAATAATATCACTTATTATTTAAATATATTTATAACAAAATGCTCAGCCCCTTTTTATTTTTTCATAACATTGCTGGCCCAACCCAACATTATAATTAGAATCAGCCCAACAAAATCGTGTATTTTGAGAAAGTGCAAATGGCCTGTAATTTTTTAGGAAATAAAATAAACGGGCCACATGGACGCTACATAATTTGTTCACCCAGCCCAGCTAATGGCTGTAATTCAAAAAAAGATCAAATTGACTGTAAATTCTACCGCGCAAAAAAGACTGTAAATTCTGAAAAAATGGGTTGAATACGTGCCACATTTTTGGAGGCTGAAATGTGGGCCAATAGGTCAAAGCCAATGTAAGTCGTTGTCAATTTAGTCAACAAATGATTCTGACATGTTAGCCATTGGATTTACATCCAACGACCGGCATCCATCTTCAATCTCTCGTCTTCTTCCTCCAGCGCCGCCGGGACCACCTCCCGCCTCCTACTGCTAGCAGCTCTGCTTAGCATGCTTCGCTAGGAAGCGCTACTCCACCGTTGGCCAGGCCATCCCTCCACCCCTCCACACCTCATGTTCTTCTCCACCGACTGCCGAACCACACCGCACTAGAACCAGTTAACCCTCGTACACCTCTTTGTCTGCGACTCTACTCCCGCATCTTCCCATCTCCGGCTCGTTGCTGTCCGGGGCCTCGCCGTCATCCACCACCTTGGATGCGCTCGGCGCGGCGTGGTCAACGAACGACACCATCAGAAGTAGAATGTGCGTGGAGAGGCTGACAGCTGGGTCCACGGCCACACACAAGGAAATGCCTCCTTATTACACGCAAAATAATGATTCCTCCACCTGACATCTGGGACCCACCGGAAGGGCCTCTGTATTTCGCGAAATAAAGTGCCCCCCGCTGACATGTCGGACCCACTAGCTATCTTCGCACGCAAGGAAGTGCCTCCTTATTACGCACACAAAAATGAATATTCCCCCTGCCAGTTGGAATCCAGCATAGTGGGAGGCTGACTTGTGGGCCTACCAAGTTGACGGGGACGGAGGGCTTTGTCAACTTAGTCAATATGAATGATTCTAGCTCCTGTTACCGTATGATGTTCATCCAACGGCCGTAGTGCTTCTTCAACCTCTGGTCTTCTTGCTCCAGCCGCCCAAACCAGCGCCGGTCGTGCCGCATGCTCCTGCCTCCCGTGGCCGGCTGTGATGCCGTGGAGGCCTCACCGCCCCTACTACTCCCACTGCTAGCCAGGCCATCCCTCTACTCACCCACACCCCCTGTTATTCTGCGGCAACAGTAGCCTCACACCGCAGCCGAACCAGTGAACCCTCGTACTCCTCTTCGCGTGGGCATCCACTGCTACGTCTTCCCCGGCTCCGAGTCGTCCCCTTCCTAGTCCTCGCCGTCGTCCACCGCCCTGGTGCTCTCGGCGCGGCGTGGTCAACGACCGACTTCCATCGGAAGAGTACTGTACGTGGAGAGGCTGACAGCTGGGTCCAGGCGGCCGCAAGGAAGTGCCTCCTTATTACGCGCAAAATAATCATTCCTCCACCTGACAGCAGGGACCCACCAGACGGGCCACCTTATTTCGTGAAAAGACGTTTCCCCCCTGACTGCTGGGACCCACCGGACGGGCCAGCGTATTTCGCAAAAAAACGTTCCCCCGCTGTCAACTTGGACCCACCGGAAGTGCGTCCTTATTACGCACAAAAAATGAATACTCCCCTGCTAGCTGGGACCCACCATAGTGGGAGGCTGACTTGTGGGCCTACTAAGTGGATTGGGACGGGGGCCTTTGTCAACTTTAGTCAATATGAACGATTCTAGCTCGAGTGACCGTACGATGTCCATCCAATGGCCGTAGTGCTTCTTCAACCTCTGGTCTTCTTGCTCCAGCTACCCAAAGCAGCGCCGGTCGTGTCGCATGCTCCTGCCTCCCGTGGCTGGCTGTGCTGTCGCGGAGGCCTCACCACCCCCTACTATTGCCACCGCTGGCCAGGCCCTGCAGCGACGGCAGCCTCACACCGCAGTTGAACCAGTGAACCCTCATACTCCTCTCCGCGCGGGCTTCCACTGCCGCATCTTCCCCGGCTCCCCGTTGTCCCCTTCCTAGGCCTCGCCGTCGTCCACCGCCCTGGTGCTCTCGGTGCGGCATGGTCAACGTGGTCAAGGAACGACTTCCATCGGACGTGGACTGTACATGGAGAGGCTGACAGCTAGGTCCACGGCCGCAACAAGGGAGTGCCTCCTTATTATGGAGAAAATAATGATTCCTCCAGCTGATAGCTGGGACCCACCAGCTACATCTTCGCACGCAAGGAAGTGCCTGATAGTCGGGACCCACCTGGTCAAAGCGTACGTAGCATTGTCATTCTGGTCGCGAACATGTACGTACATATATACTGGTCGATGTAGAGGCGCGCACATGTCGTAGTAGAGGCGCGCACATAGCATGTACACATACGTACAACGGCCAGGGTGCAAGAAAAAAAATACGGCCACGTATGTGTACATATGGGCGGGGTCTCGAACGCCTACTCGCGCATACGTACAACCAGGGCTCGTGTACATGGCTGGGTCGGAACGAAGAAACAGCATCATCGTCGTATTCATGGGGAGGCAACGGAATGCGTGGTCATGTTCATCGGGAGGGCTTGGACGGAACAGGCGATGGAAATGAGGCCTGGCGTACCGCAGAACGAAGGAAACAGCCTTGTGTTCGACCGGCCACGTTCGAAACGAGATCCAGTTCATCGGGAGGGGTCTGGCGTACCGCAAAACGGAGGAAACGGACCTCCTACGGTCAAAACGGGGGTCCTGTTGATCGGCCGGGGTGTGGCGTACCGCAAAACGGAGGAAACAGACTTGTATTGGAGTGCTACGGTCGAAACGGCGTCCTGTTCATCGGGAGGGGTGTGGCGTACCGCAAAACGGGACTCCACGGGATACTGTTCATCTCCACCGTCGTCCCCCTCCAGCCTCCACGGGCTACTGTTCATCCACCGTCGACCTCCTCCAGCCTCCACCTGCGACTGTTCATCCACGGGCTCCTGTTCATCTAGCCTCCACCGCGCGCTACTCCACTGGCTACTGTTCAACCAGCCCTCTCCACGGGCTCCTGTTCAACCACCCCTCCACGGGGTGGTCCTATGCATCCAGCCCTCCACGGGGTCCTGTTCATCCAGCCCCAACCGGCTCGATCGATCGGGGTACTATTCATCCAGAGGCAACACCACGGGTTCCTCTTCATCCACCCCCACCTGGAACTGTTCATCCACTCCCCCCCCTGCAACGCTCACTGTTCATCCAGAGGCAGCAACGATCGGCTTCAGTTAGCAGCAGTAGCGAAGGATCGCTCGATCGGGTTCAGTTAACAGCCATCGATCGTTCGCTCGGGTTCAGTAACGCGTAGCCTACAGTGCAATCGCTTGGGTTCAGTTAGAGCCCAACGCCTCGCTTGGGTTCAGTTAGAGCCCAACGCCTCGCACACACGCGCGTACGTATGAGAGAAACGTGCATCGCTTGTCCCCCGACCACCCACCGTAACTGGGGACTCCCCGATATTTTCCACGCCCTCGCTTCCACCATGGTTTTTTCCGTCATGGACGGCCCAAAGAATGTCATGCAGCTGCGTCTCCGGCCCACCTAGGACAAAAAGCCCATTTTCTGTCATGATTTTTTGTCATAGAAGTAGGAGCCCACCACATCTATGATGATACCGGGTTTTGTCACAATTATCGTCATAGAAGTGTCATATGTATGACAGAAAAAAATTGTTCGGCCCAAAATGTCACGGATGTGTCTTTTTTTGTAGTTTATCCATTAAGGAATGCAGTTTTGACATCCATTTGACAGATTTCATAATCATAAAATGTGGCAATTGCTAACATGATTCGGACGGACTTAAGCGTCGCTACGGGTGAGAAAGTATCATCGTAGTCAACTCTTTGAACTTGCCAAAAACCTTTTGCGACAAGTCGAGCTTTGTAGACAGTAACATTACCATCAGCGTCAGTCTTCTTCTTGAAGATCCATTTATTCTCAATGGTTTGCCGATCATTGGGCAAGTCCACCAAAGTCCACACTTTGTTCTCATACATGGATCCTATCTCAGATTTCATGGCCTCAAGCCATGTGTCGGAATCTGGGCTCATCAGTGCTTCTTCATAGTTCGTAGGTTCGTCATGGTCTAGTAACATGACTTCCAAGACCGATTACTGTTAGAGCATGTCTCTGTCTAAGTGGTTTTGGTGATTGATGACAATGCATTTACGGACTAATCGTGTGCATTGAGTATTTCAGAGATACATTCATTGGCACGAAGCGATTTCTTTACCCTCGGAGCTCAAAGTGAAGACGGTGTAGTCTCTTTCATTTCTGTTTTGGTGGACTCGAGTCATAGGAGACAGTGTACTATCAAGAGGGGGTCCACATCAGAAAGGCTAGGGTGGAATCAACACGTACATTTCATTTTTGCACCACGACTCCTTTCCTCTTCTTGGAGTTTACCGTTATTTTGGAAGTGGGGCTTGCGAGGAGCTAGCGGTAGTATCGCAGAACCAGAGCGGTAGTACCGCCCATGGCCATCAAGCGGTAGTACCGCAGTTTCACAGTGGTAGTACTGCTCGTGGCCATAGGAGGCGGTACCGTCCCAGTTCCACGCTGGTACCGCCTCGATTCAAGGGTGTTGCTTCTCGCATCGGGTTGTGCGGTAGTAGGAGCGGCAGTGGCGGCGGTAGTACCGCTCACGAGCGGTAGTACCGCCCGACTACCGCTACTAGTGCCGCTCAAGCCCTATCTCCCACGTCCGTTCCCTCTCTTGACCCCTGTGTCATGTCTCTGCGGTAGTACCGCTGAGGCCCGTGGTTGTACCGCTGCTACCAGCGGTAGTACCGCTACCCTGAGTAGTAGTGTTGCCCTCTGTGGGCTGAGATGTGGGATAACAGTTGGATTGGTCTCCCCACTATAAAAGGAGGTCTTCTTCATCAAGAAGACCTACCTCTTTTCCCCCAAGCTCCATTGTTGCTCGAAATCTCATTTTCGCCCGATATCTCTTCCTAGCCAATCAAACTTGTTGGTTTTCTAGGGATTGGTTGAGAAGGCCCGTATCTACACTTCCACCAAGAGAAATTTGATTCCCCCCACTAATCCCTTGAGGATCTTGTTACTCTTGGGTGTTTGAGCACCCTAGATGGTTGAGGTCACCTCGGAGCCACATTCCATTGTGGTGAAGCTCCGTGGTATCGTTGGGAGCCTCCAATCAAGTTGTGAAGATAGCCTCAACCTTGTTTGTAAAGGTTCGATCGCCGCCTTCAAGGGCACCACTAGTGGAATCACGGCATCTCGCATTGTGTGAGGGCGTGAGGAGAATAGGGTGGCCCTAGTGGCTTCTTGGGGAGCATTGTGCCTCCACACTGCTCCAACGGAGACGTACTTCCCCCAAAGGGAAGGAACTTCGGTAACACATCCTCGTCTCCACCGGCTCCACTTGTGGTTATCTCTTCCCTTTACTTTGTGCAAGCTATTATTGTGTTGTATCCTTTGCTTGCACTTGTTATTGTTGTTGTCAGCATCATATAGGTTGCTCACCTAGTTGCACATCTAGACAACCTATTTGTAGCTAAACCTAATTTGTTAAGAAAAGCTAAAAATTGGTAGTTGCCTATTCACCCCCTCTAGCCAACCATATCGATCCGTTCAATTACCATATCGATCTATTCAACCTACTATTCGACCTACGAGGTCCAGTAGTAACTTGATTGAAGTTTCATGATCATCATCATTAGCTTCCTCTCAAATTGGTGTAGGCATCACGGGAACGGATTTCTCTGATGTGCTACTTTCCAAATTGAGAGAAGGTATAATTACCTCATCAAGTTCTACTTTCCTCCCACTCACTTCTTTCAAGAGAAACTCCTTCTCTAGAAATGTTCCATTCTTGGCAACAAAGATCTTGCCTTTAGATCTGTGGTAGAAAGTGTACCCAATTGTTTCCTTAGGGTATCCTATGAAGACGCACTTCTCCGATTTGGGTTCGAGCTTATCAGGCTGAAGCCTTTTGACATAAGTGTCGCAACCCCAAACTTTAAGAAACGACAGCTTAGGTTTCTTGCCAAACCACAGTTCACACGGTGTCATCTCAAAGGATTTAGACGGTGCCCTATTTAATGTGAATGCGGCTGCCTCTAATGCATAACCCCAAAATGATAGTGGTAAATCGGTAAGAGACATCATAGATCGCACCATATCTAATAAAGTACGGTTACGACGTTCGGACACACCATTACTATCGGGGATATACCCGGCGGTGTAAACCGCCGGATGTATGACTTGGCTGGAGCTTGACGACTCACTGGCGACCCACCCAAACCTGATGGTTTACGGGCGACCCGCCTGAACATTGTAATTCACTGGTGACCCGGCGGGCAGGTCAGACGGACGAAAAGGCCCAAGGCCCAGTAGGACGGTTCATGTGATGGTGGGCCGCCTTAAGAGGAAACGCGTGAGGAATATTTCCCTTACAAGGAATCAAGACCCGGGCTTGTATCTGGCTTGTACTAAAAGATAGACTAATCATAATCCTACTAGGACTCCATATGTAACCCGACCCTCCAACTTATATAAGGAGAGGCAGGGAACCCCAAGATGTACATGCTGAATAATCTCGAGGGCTAGACACAACTAGAGGAGAGCCGGTTTATGCGGCGACTCCCTCATGAGCATATGAAATATGACCTAGCCACAAACAACATGTAGGATTATTACCGGATGATGTTTCCCGGGGCCCGAAGCTGTCGAAATCTTGTCTCCTGTGATAACTCACCTCGACGATCTCCTCGCGTCTCTCAGTTCTGACCAACCCCTCTCAATCTACTATGTAGATGCATTGGCCTCACGACTAAGTCCTTTTCACGAGGACATATGCCGTGTCAAATCCACGACAGTTGGCGACCATCGTGGGGCCTGCGCACGGTGGTGTTGAGTTCCTTAAGGGCGCTCTCTCCTAGGGATCGAGAAGCTTATGACCCACCGGATCAACAAGAGTCGATATAGAAGGGTCTATGGCAACTTTGGAGCAGAGCCGACAAATCCATTGTCTTCTAATTAGAATCGCGCCTTCGGAACGGTTTATGCGAGATTAAATTCAATGGAAGTTAGGGTTCTGTTATGTGCGCCGCCGCACGCAAGTCTTCAGTGCATCGATCAAGGGATGGATGGATTTTTCTTTTTCCCGCAGTCAAGATCGACAAAGATTCGATGAGGGTCTTTTTCCTGATTTCCACCTCGGCCCGAGGCGTCGATCTGCGCCGCAAGTTGCTGATGTTGTTTCCTGTGTTTGTGGCTATTGCTACCTCCCGATTAAAGAAAGAAAAAAAGGAGCTGGACACGACCTGGAAGCGAAGATAATCACACTGGAAGTCAATGTTCATGACCCGGATTTGCCGCGACGAGCCACTACGGATTTCCCTCGAGTCGCCACTAGAGAGCCTCCACCGCCGTCTCTGCGGCCGGCCTCAGTCGCTGCCATCGAGTAGCCCCGGACTAATCCTCTGCCACGGACCTCCCGTCTTCGCCTCCTCCGAGCCGCTGTCTCGCCTGCCACCTTCACAACGGCTTGGAGCTGCCAGCCTCGGCCGGCCTGTCCCTGGTTGAGAGCCGCTCGTGCCCGGCCTGACCTTGCCTCCGGCTCGCATGGCTGGTGCAGCTCCGCGGCAGTCGCGTTGAGCCGCTCCCGCTAGTTCGGCCCTGAGCCGCCATGAGCCACCCCCGCTACTGCCAGAGCATCGCCGACTTCCACCACAATGCCGCCTGCACCGTTGTGCATGAGCCGCCATGGCCCGGTCCGAAGCCGCCCTGGCCTTTGCTCCAAGCTGCCGTTGACCCGTCGCTCCACTATCCTCTTCCCCCGCGTCCTTGAACCGGCCTTGCCTTTGCTGTGAGCTGCTGAGCCCTTCCACTTATGCCATAACCCGCCAGCGAGTTGTATCTGCCTCGCCTTGCTATCAAGCCGCCGCTGCGCGGCCTCGCCTCACCTCTGCTGCAAGTCGCCGAGGGAGGCTGACATCCAGACGCCTGTGGGTTGTGATAGTTTCTTGGTTTCAGTTACCGCAGCATTGATGGTTTCACGGGGTACAAGGTCTGGAGATTAGTATGCTGATGAAGGGTACGGTGAAGGAGATATCCTGGGCAATGCATGCATGTGTGATGGTTCCAAGGGCCAATTTGTTTACAATAATGGAACAAGAGTCTTAGCGGGCGAGTACCACTATTAATTTTACAGTAGATCAAAGTCAAAGGCAGTTGAAGCAAGAGGCAGTCGACAACGTGCTAAGCAATTGCTCTTACTGCATCAATAGTCACTGTTGCATATGCTTGTCTGCTGCTGCACAGTGCATACTACACCGCGCATAGTCTATTGAGATACAAATGTTCAACTACATCCCAGAGGCAAGAAACAAGAGATTGAGAACTAGGTCAAGCGTATTCGCTCCCTGGTAATTGAAATCCAAGCAATACCACCTCAAACTGGATTAGGCCTTGACCTTCACCGCAAGGGGCCAAACCAGTATAAACTCCCTGTGTCCTTTGTCCTGTTTAACCCCTTTAAGCTAACCTAGTTGTGGTGGCTCCACGACTAAGTCCTTCCGCTAGGACATCTGCCGTGACAATTCCACGATAGTTGTCACTGTGGTGTTCTAGGTGGCATGAGTTGTGAAACTATTCCACATTGTTTTTAAATGAAGGCCAAACTCATAACTCAAATATTCGCCTCCACGATCAGATCGTAGAAACTTTATTTTCTTTTTACAATGATTTTCAACATCACTCTGAAATTCTTTGAACTTTTCAAATGTTTCAGTTATGTTTCATTAAGTAGATATACCCATATCTTCTTAAATCATCTGTGAGGTCAGAAAATAATGATACTCGCTGCATGCCTCAACACTCATCGGACCGCATACATCGATATGTATTATTTCCAATAAGTCATTGGCTCGCTCCATTGTTCCAGAGAACGGAGTTTTAGTCATCTTGCCTATGAGGCATGGTTCACAAGTATCAAATGATTCATAATCAAGTGATTCCAAAAGTCCATCCACATGGAGTTTCTTCATGCGTTTTACACCAATATGACCTAAACGGCAGTGCCACAAATATGTTGCACTATCATTATCAACTTTGCATCTTTTGGCATCAATATTATGAATATGTGTATCACTATGATCGAGATTCAGTAAACCATCTACATTGGGTGTATGACCATAGAAGGTTTTATTTATGTAAACAGAACAACAATTATTCTCTGACTTAAATGAATAACCGTATTGCAATAAACATGATCTAATCATATTCATGCCCAACGCAAACACCAAATAACATTTATTTAGGTCCAACACAAATCCCGAAGGTAGAGGGAGTGTGCGATGGTGATCTTATCAACCTTGAAATCACTTCCAACACTCATCGTCACCTCACCTTTAACTAGTTTCTGTTCATTTTGCAACTCCTGTTTTGAGTTACTAATCTTAGCAACTGAATCGATATCAAATACCCAGGGGCTACTATGAACACTAGTAAAGTACACATCAACAACATGTATATCAAATATAACTTTGTTCACTTTGCCATCCTTCTTATCCACCAAGTATTTGGAGCAGTTCCGCTTCCAGTGACCATTTCCTTTGTAGTAAAAGCACAAAGTTTCAGGCTTGGGTCTAGCTTTGGGTTTCTTAATGGGAGCGGCAACTTGTTTGCCATTCCTCTTGAAGTTCCCTTTCTTTCCCTTTTTCCCTTTTTCTTGAAACTAGTGGTCTTGTTAATCATCAACATTTGATGCTCTTTCTTGATTTCTACCTTCGTCAGTTTCAGCATCGTGAAAAGCCCGGGGATCGTTTTTGTCATCCCTTGCATATTATAGTTCATCACGAAGTTTCTAGTAGCTTGGTGATAGTGACTAGAGAAGTCTATCACTCACTATCTTATCTAGAAGATTAACTCCCACTTGATTCAAGCAATTGTACTACCTAGACATTCAGAGCATATGCTCACTGGCTGAGCTATTCTCGTATATCTTGTAGGCAAAGTGCTTGTCAGAGGTCTCATACCTGTTGACACGGGCATGAGTCTGAAATAGAAATTTTAGCTCTTGGGACATCTCATATGTTCCATGGCGTTCAGAATGTCTTTGGAGCCCCGATTCTAAGCCGTAAAGCATGGTGCACTAAACTATCAAGTAGTCATCATATTGAGCTTGTTAAATGTTCATAATGTCTGCATCAGCTCCTATAACAGGTCTGTCACCTAGGGGTGCATCAAGGACATAATTCTTCTGTGCAGCAATGAGGATAATCCTCAGATCACGGACCCAGTCCGCATCATTGCTACTATCATCTTTCAACTTAGTTTTCTCTAGGAACATATTAAAAAAATAGGGGAGCTATATCGTGAGCTATTGATCTACACCATAATTTGCAAATACTATCAGGACTAAGTTCATGATCAATTGAAGTTCAATTAATTAAATTACTAATGAACTCCCACTTAGATAGACATCCCTCAAGTCATCTAAATGATACATAATCCAAATCAACTAAACCATGTCCGATCATCACGTGAGATGGGGTAGTCATCAATGGTGAATATCTCTATGTTGATCATATCTACTATATGATTCACATTCGACCTTTCGGTCTCCAGTGTTCCGAGGCCATGTCTGTACATGCTAGGCTCGTCAAGTTTAACCCTAGTATTCTGCATGTGCAAAACTGTCTTGCACCCATTTTATGTGAGCATAGAGTCTATCACACCCGATCATCACGTGGTGTCCCAACACGACGAACTATAGCAACGGTGCATACTCAGGGAGAACACTTTTACCTTGAAATTTAGTGAAGGGATCATCTTATAATGCTACCGCCGTACTAAGCAAAAATAAGATGCATAAAAGATAAACATTACATGCAATCAAAATATGTGACATTATATGGCCATCATCATCTTGTGCTTTTGATCTCCATCTCCAAAGCATCGTCAAGATCTCCATTGTCACTGGCTCGACACCTTGATCTCCATCGTTGTGTCGTGGTCGTCTCGCCAACTATTACTTCTACAACTATCGCTAACGCATAGTGATAAAGTAAAGGAATTACATGGCTTTTGCATTTCATACAATAAATAGACAACCATAAGGCTCATGCCGGTTGCCGATAACTTTACAAAACATGATCATCTCATACAACAACATATATCACATCATGTCTTGACCATATCACATCACAACATGCCCTGCAAAAATAAGTTAGACGTCCTCTACTTTGTTGTTGCAAGTTTTACGTGGCTGCTATGGGCTTCTAGATAGAACCGTTCTTACCTACGAATCAAACCACAATGGTGTTTCGTCAAGTTTGTTGTTTTAACCTTCTTCAAAGACCGTGTCGGGGGTGTCGTGTGACATATGCCAAAGGATGGCTTATCATGGAGGGGGCTAATAAGACGTCGCCGGTGCCTGGAAACGGGATAAGACGCAAACATGCACGCCGGCGAATCTTACCCAGGCTCGGGGCTCTCCTAGGAGATAACGCCCCTAGTCCTTCTCTGCGGGGTCTTCGCATGATCACTAAAGCAACAATGGTGGCTACAAGCTTGGTCCTTGAGTTGTTTCTCTAGAGGGGAAGAAGAACAAGGCTAGCCCTAGCTTCCTCTCTCTATATGCGTGTGTAGATGAACTAAAGTTTGGACCCTTTGCATGGGTGCCCTGGGGGGTTTAGATAGGCCTACCCCCAGGGGTACAAAGGTAATCCGGCCGGGTGTAAGACCCGGCTGTCAGTGTCTCTAGTCGTCCGCTTTTTTGCCGACAGATGGGGCCGCCGCCTGGTGGGCCCCGCCGGCTGTCTCGTACTTGGCCGACAGGCCGCGCCCGCCGCTCGCGGGTCTTGCTGGCTGCCGAGCACTATAGCTATGCTGGTAATGATGCATGCTTTGTCAGGGGAGGCGTGGCTACAGTACCGCAACCTGACGGGCGTTCACTGTAGCCACTCCCCGTCTCTTCTGGTTAATGGCGCACAAACTCCAAGGAGAGGAAGGCCGCCTGGTCAGGGGCCGGCCTCCCTACGAGTCGACTGGTCTGGGCTTAGCGCCTTCTGGCTCCTTGTGGACAGGTAGGGCCTGCTGCCTGCGGGCCGTACCAGCGTCCTGTCATGGGAGCATGGCTCCCTCTGACAGGGGTGAGGTCATGGGCAACATGTCAACAATACATGCCAAGGAGGAGGAGCGCCTCAAGGCGGAGCAAGAGCGCGACCTCCTGGCCAAGCAGCTGGCTGACCAGGCGGACAAGCACCAGGCGGAGCTGGAAAATCTCAAAGACGCGGAGGAGGCTTTCCAGGCCGAGTTCGAGACTCATCGCTCAAACTGGGTTGACACGGAGAAGGCCCTGTCGGCCAGCTATGGCGAGGTCGAGGACATGCTCGATGGTAAGTTGCTCTTTTCCTTCTTCTTCTTCCTCCCGGTTGGTCCTGCAAGCCGGCCTCTGACCTCTCACTTTTTCTCCTTTCCTTAAACATAGTATATCCCTGGCTACTCTGTTGCTGCTAGCCAAGCCATCGAGGCTCATCGCGACGAGCGAAGGCTGGCTGGCGCGACAATCGCGCTTTAACGCCCCTCGGACCCTTACCGAGCAGATGCTCGCCATCTAGGCTCGTCTCCAGCCAGCACATCGGGCTCTCCGCCGTCTTCAGCGCGCTGGAGCCCAGGTGGTCTCCGCCCTCTGGCCAGGTACTCCCATTCTGCGCACCGCCAGCCGGACCTCCGACTGGTTGGAGGTGGCCATTGGCCGCTTCGAGGCGTGGAAAGGCTCCTCCGCCCGGGCAGGTGCACGGCGAGCCCTGGAGTTCATCAAGGGGTGGTACCCTGGGCTGAACTTGGAGCAGCTGGCCACTCTCCGTGCTGAAGTCGGCGAGGAGTTGGAGGCGGTGGCGCCCCAGCTCTACAACCGTGCCGCGGCGATCGCTGAGTACACGGACACCAGCGTCTTCCTCCCCGAGCTAGATGAAGCAGGCACCGAGGTGCCGCCCAACTGGTTCGGGCTGAACCAGGAAGGCAGCGAGGACTCGGTGGAGGAGATCACCTCCAGCGATGAGGGCGAGGAGGAGGAGGATGAGGACGAGGATGATGAAGATGACGCGCCGGACGGTGTAGACAACGACCGGCCTCAGCCTGACCATGTCTCGACCAATGGATGGAGCGCCGGCGAGCCGACTGCTGCCGACGCTGAACAGGATGAGACCCAGCAGGCGGCCGCTCCACCACCCGGAGCCTCTACCTCCGCCGACCCCTCCGATCCGGCTGCTGCTCCTCTGGTCTAGGCGGCCAAGCTATCTTTCCTTTTCCTGTTTTGTAACCGCTTGAACAAAAATTATTAGGTCCGCGCAGTTCCACCCGCTAGGGGTGTATTCAAACTCCGTTGAATGCTGGCCAGGGGCCTTTTGCTCTAAAAATTTGTCTTTTGCCGATTTCCGACTTGTCTTGCTTTTCTACTTCTTTGGCTTTTTCCTTTGCCGCCTTCCCTTGGCTGCTGTCTTGCCAGCCGGACAGCCACTCTGCGGTCTGTGGTTGGGTCAAGTACTTGGCCGTTTTGGGAAGGAAAGTACTTTAGCCGTTGGTAGAGTGTAGCGAAATAAGTTAGAAACCAGCCGACCGGCTGCTGAGGGGCTTTAGTCCTTAGCCATTTTTCGTGTGGGCACCGTTTCCTGCCTTCACCTCTTGCCGGCCGGACAGTCGCCCTGCAAGCTGCGGCTTGTGGCAAGAGAGGGCTTAGGTGCCGGCACACTACTTGTCCGACTGCAGGTAGCATTCACATAGTACAAGGCGACAAGCCCCCGGGCCGACTGGTCGAACCCGGTGCCAGGCAGAATAATGAAATAACATATTATTAGGCATAGTACTTATCATATAGATAAAAGGGGTAGCCCCCGAGCACTCCTCGAGGGCCCTGATGTCTTGTATTTAATACAAAAGGTAGCGTGGTACATACTGAATCAACTGTAAAATCTTTGGAGGAGATTTGCATTCCATGGGCACTCCGATTCCTTGCCCGAATCGTCTCTTTTGCGTGCTCTGGGCTTCTGAGCGTCTTCACCATGATATCGTCTACATAGACGTGGGCATTTCTGCCGAGTTGCTTGACGAGGCACTTTTGCATGCAACACTGAAACGTGGCACTGGCATTTCTCAAGCTGAATGACATGGTCAGGTAGCAGAAGGCTCCGAATGGTGTGATGAAGGTGGTCTTCAGGCGGTCTGCCGGGTTCAGCTTGATCTGGTGGTAACCTGAGTAGGCATCCAAGAAACTCAACAGCTCGCATCCAGCTGTGGAGTCTATCACTTGGTCAATCCGGGGTAACGCAAACGGATCCTTGGGGCAGGCTTTGTTGAGACTAGTGTAATCAATGCACATGCGCCACTTGTTGTTCTTCTTCAGTACAAGGACTGGGTTGGCAAGCCATTCTGGGAAGAAAACTTCCATGATAAAGCCGGCTACCAACAGGCAGGCGATCTCTTCTCCGACAATTCTTCTCTTCTCCTCCGACAGTCAGCAGAGGGGCTGTCTGACTGGTTTGGCGTCTTCTCCAACATGTAGCTTGTGCTCGACGAAATCTGTCGGAACACCCGGCATGTCTTTGGGAGACCATGCGAAGATGTCCTAATTATCACGGAGGAAATCGACGAGCTCGCTTTCCTATTTGTTGTCAAGGTTGGCACCTATGACAGCGTGCCTCTCCGGGTGCTCAGGGTCCAAGGGAATCTTCTTCGTTTCTTTAGCCGGCTTGAAGGAGCCCTCAGTCTCGGACTCCTTGGGCTCTGGTGACAGGTCCAGCTGCTTGCCGGCCATGGCCACCACCCGATCGAGGAGCTTCTTCTCTAACGCAATCACGAGGGACTCGGCCAGCCGGCTGCTGGCTGCAGCACAGGCGGACGATTTCTCATAGTCTCCATTGATCGTGATAATGCCCTTGGTTCCTGGCATCTTCATCTTGAGGTAGGCATAATGAGGCACTACCATAAACTTGGCTAGAGCAGGCCGGCCTAGGAGCACATGGTAAGGACTCTCCAGGTTGACCACCTCAAACCAAATTGCTTCTTGACGGAAATGATCCTTGTCTCCGAAGAGGACATATATCTTGACTTTGCCGATTGGTGAGCAGGACAAGCCGAGCACAATGCCATGAAACACAGTCCGACTGGGCAGCAACTGCTTCTCATTGATTTTCAATTTCTCCATGGTGTCGCGGTAAAGGATGTTGTTGCTGCTACCGCCATCTATCAGAATCTGGGAGAAATGAGCAACTCGCCTCTCCATTGCAACGTTAGCATCCAATACCAGGGCATAAGAACCTAGGAAGGCATCACTTCCGGGTGGTCAGCTCCGCTCCAACTAATAGGCTTCTCATACCAGTGCATGAAGTGTGGAGCAGTTGAGGCAACTGCATTCACTTCTCGGTGCTCCTGACGCCGGCTGTGTCTGTCATTGGCAACGCTGGTGAAGACAACAGAAGCACCATGCTCTTCAGGGTAATCATCTTGGATTGCGCCGGCTGCTGGACGGGCAGCCGACTGCTGGGGAGGCGGAGCCGGTGGGCCAGCAGGCGGTGGGGGGAGTCCTTCTCCCTTGGCGATGTGGACGAGCCAGTGGCACTTCCGAGTTGTATGGTTGGACGGCTTCGCTCCGCTATGGAACTTGCAGAGGGCATCGAGGGTCTGCTCAAAGGAGAAAGTAGGCACCCAAACCGGCTTGCCGCCCTTCTGGCGCTTGGGGAGGGGCTGTCCTTCAGGTTGCTGGTCCTCAACTGTCGCCACCTGCCGGCTAGTGGAAGCCGGCTGCTGGGCCATGCGCTTGTTGTCATTCGGCTGCTCGCGCCGATTATTGTCTCCGGCCGGTTTTCGAGGAGCCAGAGGGAGCACCTTCCCAGAGGCATCTACTCGGAGCTCCGACTTCATGGAAGAGTCGGCAGTGGCATACTTGTCTGCTATGATCAACAGCTCGTCGAGCGTGGCCGGCTCGTCGCAGAGGAGCCGGTGCTTGAGTAAGGTGCCCTCTGGGCACCCGACGGTGAAGTACTCGATTGCTTGGACCTCGTGCACCACTTTGCATGAGTTGCGCAGTTCATCCCACCGCGTTAGGTAGTCGCGGGTGGACTCGTTGGGGTCTTGGACGCATAGCGAGAGCTGGAGAGGCTCGGGAGGCCGCTTGTAGGTGCTGGTGAAGTTGCGGATGAAGACTTCAGTGAAATCTACCCAGTTGTTGATGTTGCCGGGCTTCAGGATGTTCAGCCATGTCGGGGTGTCATGTGACATATGCCAAAGGATGGCTTATCATGGAGGGTGCTAATAAGACATCGCCGGTGCCTGGAAATGGGATAAGACGCAAACATGCACGCCGGCGAATCTTACCCAGGTTCGGGGCTCTCCTAGGAGATAACGCCCCTAGTCCTATTCTGCGGGGTCTCCGCATGATCACTAAAGCAACAATGGTGGCTACAAGCTTGCTCCTTGAGCTGATTCTCTAGAGGGGGAAGCAGAACAAGGCTAGCCCTAGCTTTCTCTCTCTATTTGTGGGTGTAGATGAACTAAAGTCTGAACACTTTGCATGGGTGCCCTGGGGGGTTTAGATAGGCCTACCCCCCAGGGGTACAAAGGTAATCCGGCCGGGTGTAGGACCCGGCCATCAGTGTCTCTGGTCGCCGGCAGATGGGCCCCACCGCCTGGTGCGCCCCGCCGGCTGTCTCGTACTTGGCCGACATGCCGCGCCCACCGCTCGCGGGTCTTGCTGGCTGCCCAGCACTGTAGCTATGTTGGTAATGATGCATGCTTTGTCGGGGGAGGCATGGCTACAGTATCGCCGCCTGGCGAGCATTCACTGTAGCCACTCCCCGTCTCTTCTGGTTAATGGCTCACAAACTCCAAGGAGAGGAAGGCCGCCTGGTCAGGGGGCGGCCTCCCTACGAGCCGACTGGTCTGGGCTCGCCGCCTTCTGGCTCCTTGTGGACAGGTAGGGCCCGCTGCCTGCGGGCCGTACCAGCATCCCGTCGTGGGAGCATGGCTCCCTCTGACAGGGGTGAGGTCATGGGCAACATGGCAACAGTGCTGTGCCGGACGGGAGAGCCTTTGTGCAAAACTAGTTGCATGTCTTTCGGTGGAACCGGTCTCATGTGCGTGGACATGTAAGGTTGGTCCGGGCCACTTCATCCCACAATATCACTGAATCAAAATAATATGTTGGTGGTAAGCAGTATGACTATCACTGCCCACAACTCTTTGTGTTCTACTCGTGCATATCATCTACACATAGACCTGACTCATGATGCCACTGTTGGGAAACATACCATGGAAAACAAAAAAAAATCTACGGACATGCAATGATCTATCCATGGAGATGCATAGCAACGAGGGGGAGAGTGTGTCTACGTACCCTTGTAGACCGTAAGAGGAAGCGTTTCACAATGCGGTTGATGTAGTCGAACTTCTTCTCACGTCAACCAATTAAGTACCGAATGCACAGCACCTCCGCGTTTTGCACACGTTCAGCTCGGTGACTTCTCTCACCTTCTTGATCCAACAAGTTGTCGAGGTAGTAGATGAGTTTCGTCAGCATGACAGCGTGGTGACGGTGATGGTGAAGTGATCCTTGCAGGGCTTCGCCTAAGCACTACGAAAATATGACGGGGGGTGAAAACGGTGGAGGGGGGCGCCGCACACAGCTAACAATTGATCTGGTGTCAGCTAGGCGCCCCCATACTCATATATATAGGTGGCAGGGAGAGGGGAGAGGCCAAGAGGCGCTCCAAGTAGGATAGAATCCTACTTGGGCTCCTACACTTGGCCGCGCCCCTGCCATTTTTGTCGGACGGGGGAGGAAAGAGGGGAAGGGGGAATCCTATTCCCTTTCTTTCCTTTCCTCCTTTCCCTTTCCTTCTCCACCTTGGCCAGCCCATATGGGGGGCGCACCAGCCCCATAAGGCCCACATCTTTTGCCGGGGGTACGCGGAACCCCTTCCGGTGATCCCATATGTACCCGGTACCCTCCGGAACACTTTCGGTGTCCGAATACCATCGTCCTATATATAAATCTTTACCTCTCGACCATTTCGAGACTCCTTGTCATGTCCGTGATATCATCTGGGACTCCGAACAACATTCGGTCACCAAATCACATAACTCATATAACACTATATTGTCATTGAACGTTAAGCATGCGGACCCTACGGGTTCACGGACTATGTAGACATGACCGAGACACCTCTCCGGTCAATAACCAATAGCGGAACCTGGATGCCCATATTGGCTCCTACATATTCTATGAATATCTTTATTGGTCGAATCGTTATGACAACATACGTAATTCCCTTTGTCCATCGGTATATTACTTGCCCGAGATTCGATCATCGGTATCTTCATACCTAGTTCAATCTCGTTATCGGCAAGTCTCTTTACTCGTTCTGTAATACATAACCTCATGGCTAACTCCTTAGTCATTTGCTTGAAAGCTTATGATGTGTATTATCGAGAGGGCCCAGAGATACCTCTCCGATACTCGGAGTGACAAATCCTAATCTCGATCTATGCCAACTCAACAAACACCTTAGGAGATACTTTTAGAGCATCTTTATAATCACCCAGTTACGTTGTGACATTTGGTAGTACACAAGGCATTCCTCCGGTATCCGGGAGTTGCATAATCTCATAATCGAAGGAATATATATTTGACATGAAGAAAGCAATAGCAATAAAACTGAACGATCATAATGCTAAGCTAATGGATGGGTCTTGTCCGTCGCATCATTCTCCTAATGATGTGATACCGTTATCAAATGACAACTCATGTCTATGGTTAGGAAGCCTTAACCATCTTTGGTCAATGAGCTTGTCTAGTAGAGGCTCACTGGGGACATGTTGTTTGTTTATATATTCACACATGTATTAAGGTTTCCGATCAATACAATTCTAGCATGAATAATAAATCTTTATCATGAATAAAGAAATATAAAATAACAACTTTATTATTGCCTCTAGGGCATATTTCCTTGAAATATAGTGGACTCATCTGGAACAACTTCGGTTAAGGACTTTGATCCACAAGCAGTATTCCCGCTTAGTACAGGTGATGGCTAGCAATTAGATTGAGAAGCGACCAGGTAGAGAGCGAAAAAAGTCACAATAATGCATTGAGAATAATTACCATTAAGCACTAGCATGAGTAGGATATAGACACCTTGAACATAAATATCATGGAGGCTATGTTAGTTTTGATTCAACTACATGCGTGAACATGTGCTAAGTCAAGCCACTCACTACAAGGATCCAGTCCTATTGCAACAAAATTATTTGTCGCAATACATGCCAATTTGTGATGATGAGTACCTATTGCCACGAAATAGCATTCGTTGGCAGCCGTTGCGACTGGACACATGGTAATAGGTTATTGCAACAAAAAGGCAACTGTGGCAATAAAGTGTGCTATTGCAACAGCCATGTGGAAAGTCGCCACATGTTTTCCTATGGCAACACTCATCTGATGCCACAATTTTCTTTGTGGAGATAGCTTTAATGCAACATGTAACGAATCATGGCAATTGATAGCTCGTGGCGATAGACATTTGTGGCAACAAACTATGCCAACGACCCTCGTTTCGTGGTGCATAGTGTTCTGTGGCAATAGTCAATTGTGGCAATAAACTATGGGAACAATCCTTGTTTTCGTGGTATTAGGAATTTTGCCACGAACCGTACACTTGTGGCATTAAGTTATGGCAACAAGTATTCCTGTTGTCGTAACAGAAAATTGCAACATACTAATTTTGGCGGTGATATATAGGTATCACAGCGGGTGAAATTTTTGTAGCGAGAAACTATTGCGACAATTTAAATTTTCATGGTGCTAACATGTGGCAACCAAAAGTGGATTGTGGCAATAGCCTATTGCAACCTAAAAAAATACAAGCATTCAATTACAATATTCAAAACCATACGTATAATATGTAGATTCATAAAATTCATAATTCTCATAGCAAATATCCATGAAATGAAACTCAAATGTAATTTAGCCATCCTAATTAAGTGCCAGGACTAAATTGTTCGTGATCTAGAGTCCAGTCGAGCTAGTTCTTTGGATCCTGCAATCAAGAAATAAAAAAAAATAGTTCTAGTTAATGAGTCCAACATAACATAGGCTATACAATTATTCCAGCCACATTGTTAAAAAGAACAGTCGCCACATGTACATGTAACTAAGGGATCAGAACATTTTTACAAGTGTAAATGTCTAAAGCATAAGCACATGTACATGTACTAAAATCTTCCACTATTGATTTAAGTTGTGGCTCAATCTATAGTTTCATGTCCCTAACTAGCACATATTCATTTTTTTAAGTTCTGACTCAATGCCGTAATAATGCATGGTGAAAGAGAAGAAGCATCTATAGAAACCAAATATAACCAGACAGAAAAGCAATTTCATCTTAACACATAGTAGACAAAGAGTGATCCTAGAGATAACCTGAAATTTTGAATCATTACCAAAGTACTCAATCATCCATTCCCACTCTTCTGTAAATCTTCCAGCAGATTAGCCAATCTAGCTGCATCTATTTTGTATGCCTTGTAGGTGGAGCTTAGAGTTCATCGTCGGCCTCTATATCGCTCTTCCGCAATTTTGATAACTTTTTCTTCTGTTTCTGGTGTATCTTCCAAGTCCCATCTGTCCTATAAAGCATACAACAAATGAATAAACATAAGCAATGCATTATCCATGGTGAAATAAGATAAGACATGTGAAAAAGGTTGTATGCACTATGATATCAGTAACAATGAGTCGATGGATGGTAATGTGAATGTCCGACCATGTCCTCACTCCAATGAGCAGTCTTGAAGGTTTAGCAATTTAACCCATACTAGGATTTTATGCATTATAACAAACCAGTTAGCTTGCACGTGCGTAGCCTTTTGAAGAATTTTTGTCTTATATTCTTGTTACCAAACAATTAAAAAATCAAAAAATAAGAACCTAAATTTATTACGAAATTGTATTAATACAGAACATAGTTGAGAAGTTTGTGCTCAAAATCTAGATGAATATGTTTCTCATCATTAGTCAGTTGACAATATTCAAATGATAAGAAAATTATATATCTATTCTCTTTGCCTAATCTGATACGACTCTAGGATGTTGGATTCATTATTATGTCAAGTTTTCAGGTTTCGTGAAAATCTTTACATATTTTGCGTTGTAGAGAAAAAAAAGCAACAACAGAAATTCATGCAAACTTCGACTCAAGATAATCTATATGACAAATCTTCTTTCTAAATTCTCTACACTCAATTGTTTGAATTTTCTGGAAAAAATAAAGCATGTGAGCTCATGTGCTGAAAATCTACATACTATATATATTCGGCAGTGGTAGTAACAGAACTTTTTAACTTCATTTCATTCCGCAAATCGCACATGTTGTTGCAGTTTTCATTACAAATATATCATGTATCGAACATAGATTAATTGACATCGAGTGCTATTGTTCCCACTGATATAACAAACATAAATCCCACTGTTCCCGGTTTGTGCATCCCACAACCATGCTAAAAATAAGTTGTTCTGGCCATCTTCTCTTAGTTTTGGTCCTACTGCAGGTAGTAGAAGGATAGACATTGACGATTGTTTTTTATGTCTAAAAACAAAAAGGATGTTTATTTCTTGATCAAGGTTGTTCTCACTGCTAAAAAAAGATTCTTCAAAGCCTTTCCAAGTGTTTTATCATGCAAAGTAAGTGCAATGATCCCTGCTATGAATTAAAGAGGACACAAATTTGCAAACCAAATAATTATCACAAGATTTCAGTGAATATAATTAAGCATTTTGCTAGAAAACATGGAAGCGGAAAAGGGCAAATACAAGAATTCTTGACCTTTCTATTCCCACATACATAGTTAACATGCATTGTTTCTGTGTGAAAACAAAGTACGAAGCATAGCAAGTACCTCATAGATGGGTGTGTTCTTTTACTCGGTTCAGAGTAACATGAAGCTAGCGAACAGGTTCTTCCCAATTCTTGGAGTTCCAGTTAAAAGCATTCTCAGAAGAAAAAAACATTATTAAAGGTTCGGAGCTATTGAATCAACATTGGACCAAAAATATCTTAAGCTACAAATGTATCTAGAATATTCTATAAAGAAAGGTCCATAGCAGATTGAAAATGCATCTTGCAGACTGGATAGAACAAATTACCTTTGGTGCCTTTCCACCAAGGCAAGTAGAACACTACTCAAGTTCTTTCCTTGCATCATCACATCCTTTGACATTTTTAAATGTCGTAACATTCTGCATACAAAGGGATCATGCTGAATATACATATGTTTACTCACTTTTTTCTGGACTGAACAATTGTACAATCTAATTTACGATTGTTGTTAGTACCATCTAATATCTAAGTAAGATGTACAACATATGATAGTATTTATTTTACGACGTGCCTTAAAATCAAGCAATTGCACGGTAGTAGTGGCGCTACACTTTCCCCTCGATGTGGTTGCGAACCTGTGATGTTAAGAAGGGTCTTTAGCGGCAAGGATAAATAGACTATATTTTTTTGTGGGAACACAAAATATTGGAGCAAACTACAGTAAACCAAAATTATGTGGTGGGAAAGTAATTCTTTTTGAAGGGAATGTTTAGAATAATTAAATAAATTGGAAAAATAATATTTCAAAGCAATATGAGATATACTCCCTCTGTTTCTAAATATAAGTCTTTTTAGAGATTTCACTATGAACCACGTACGGATGTATATAGATGCATTTTAGAGTGTAGATTCACTCATTTTGCTCTGTATGTAGTTTATAGTGAAATATGTACAAAGACTTATATTTAGGAATGGAGGGAGTATATGCTGCTAAATCATCTCATGACCATGATCTTCCCTCCGAACTGGCTCGGGAGATTCCTGATGAAATCGTCCCACGTCCATTGTCTTCCCTAAGTCCGGCGGTATGCGGCGTGTGGGAAGCTCGGACCCATGGCCGGTGGAAAGTTTCGAGCTCACCGGCGAAGGTCAAGAAGAGGGACAACAGAGCTGCTTGGTCAGCACCGAGGATGGAGGAAGCGGGTGATGGGAGCCATGGCTGACGAGGAGCGGCATGCAAGGTCAGAGGGGCGGCTGGCCGGCCGGGGCTTGCCGCCTGGGTCAGGACGGCATGAGCTGCGGCCTGGTAGGGGCGGCTGTCGCGTGGAAGTAGGGGTCGCGACCGGTGCTAGCGCATTGTCACCGGACGCTCCGGTTGTAGGTACAACTAGGTTTGCCCTACAATTTCAAAAATCATTTCAGAAAAGCAGCAAAAACTTGGCCATTTTTGAACTACAACTCACGGAAATCTCATGTGGCACTCACTTTAAAACTACTAGGTTATACTCTTGCCTTGGAACACAAGTACAAATGGGATGAGTTGATGAGACGGTCGATCTATGTCAGTCTCAATCTCACGTTTTGATCTTGAGATGGGGTGATCTCAACATCTTTCATCTTACCGGACAATCCATGGAGGGTTCATAGATTTAAAAAAAAACGCTTCATCGGTTTAAAAAAGTTCATGAATTTGAAAGGAATCCGTGCATTTAGAAAAAGGAAAAAAGATTAAAAAAAATAGAATAACAGAATAAAAACGGCAGGAGAAAAAACCACAAAATGACAGAACAAATAAAAGAAGTATAAAAGCATGTATATCAAAAACGATGGGATAGCTTAGTGGTTTGTGTTCTTTCCTTTCGTACGGAGATATCATCGGATCAATCCTGTCAGTTGCATTTTTTTGTGAGTTTAACGAAAAGAAATAAAAAAGTATATAACTACGACCCCGGCGAGGCGGCAGGCTGCCCGGTGTACGATGAGGTGGGCGTCCATCCTCAGAACTCAGAAGCCATCCGAGCCGCAGCAGAGGCAGAGAGCAAGCAAAGTAAAGGTATTGATTGATCTTCATGCCACATCAGCGGAGCTTAGTGTACTGCTAGGGGGCTGTGGCCCCCAACTTTGGACAATTCCGTGAAGAAAATGTTAAGTAGAGGGCCTAGCTGGAGAAAAATTAGGATTTTGCCCCCCTTAAATGTGCATAGGGGGTGGCAGCTTCGGGTGCCGCGGTGGAGGCGGCGCGCGCCGCGGCTTCTTCGCCCGCAAGCACCGGAACGACGATGAGGCCGACGGCTCTGGCCTCCGTCCTCCCGTGTCGGACAGGCAACGGGAGGTGCGCACGCAAGTGCGGTGCCAAGTCTCGCAGCACCGGATCCAAGTCCGGTGCATGGAGGACCTTCCAGCGCTACGGCCCGCTTTTCGAATTTCAACTTTGTAATATTTTTTAAAAATCGAAACATTTTCCGAATTTCTGTAAGAATTTGGAAAACAGGAACATTTTTCTGAAATTCATGAACGTATTTAACTTTGTGAACAAATTTGGAAACCTGAACATTTGTTAAATTTGTGAATATATTTAGAAAACAGGAACAAATTTTTAGAATTCCCAATTTTTTAATTTGTGAAAAAAATTAAAATGTGAAAGTTTTCTGAATTTCTGAACAAATTGTGAAAACAAGAACATTTTTTGAATTTTGTGAACAATATCAAAAAAGAGGTAAAATAATTCATGATCAATTTCTAATTTGTGAACATAGTTTTAAAACGTGAACATTTTTGAATTTGTGAACAAATTTTAAAAATTATCAACAAATTTTGAAAATGGGAACATATTATTTTAACCGAACATTTGTTTGTGAACAAAATTTAAAAATGAGATCACTTTTTAAAATTTAGAATATTTTTCAAAATTAAGCGAACAATTTTTCTAATTGTAAATTTTATAAAATTTCTGAAAAAATAATTGAAAAATAGGAAAATTTCTAAAAGATTGAACTTTTTTGGAAATTATTTTTTCTAAAATTTCTGAAACTTTTGTTAAAAACAAATTGGCAAGAAGAAAGAAAATAAAAGTACATAAAAGAAAAAAAGAAACAGAAAAAGGAAACAAAAAACAAAAATAAAATACGAAAAAGAAATTTAAAAAGGGAAAACCGACTTAGAAACCTTCTAGATGGTTCGCAAAATCGAGAAAACCGGCTAGGAATAGCATAGAAGATTCCCAAAACCGGTATGAGTTAAACGCTATAAACAGGTCAGCCCACTCCGAAGCGCTCGGCGGATAACTTGTGCGTAACCCGCCAATTCCTATTTGGCGCCTTAAGGGCCCGATTTAGTTGTTTTTACAATCGGGCGCACACCCCCCCCCCCTCCCCGCCCCCCAAGCCTCCATGTTGGGCCGGGCCGTTTTACCACTTTTCTTCTGTTTCAAAAACGCGAAAACCGGCTAGGAATAGCATAGAAGATTCCCAAAACCGGTATGAGTTAAACGCTATAAACAGGTCAGCCCACTCCGGAGCGCTCGGGGGATAACTTGTGCATAACCCGCCAATTCCTATTTGGCACCTTAAGCGCCCGATTTAGTTGTTTTTACAATCAGGCGCACACCCCCCCGCCCCCCACGCCTCCATGTTGGGCCGGGCCGTTTTACCACTTTTCTTCTGTTTCAAAAACGCGAAAACTACGAGGGTGCATGACTCGATCCCGCGACCTCTCGTCCAGGGTTAGCGCCGAATAGCCAGCTGACCTACCCATCCGAGTTGTCTAGCTACTTCCTTTTAATTCTTTTCCTCTTGACTCTTTCCGCTTTTCTTTTTTTATTTTTCTTTTCTTTTCTCTTTTTCCTTTTTCCTTCTATTTTTAAAAATGCGTATTTTTTATCAGAACCGATGAACCCTTTTTTAGATTCCATGAACTATTTTTTTATATTGATGAACTTTTTTCGAATTAGTGAACACATTTGAAATCAATAAATTTTTTAAAAAATTTTCAACCTTCTTTTTATCCAAATTGATGAACTTTTTTTAAAGTTTGTGAACTTTTTTCAAAATCGGTGAACTTTTTTGAAATTCGTGAACTTTTTTATCAAAATCGATTAACATTTTTTGAAATCCATGAACTTTTTTTATTATCAAAATTGATTAACTTTTGTCAAATCCGTGAACTTTTTTATCAAAATCGATGAACTTTTTTAAAATCCGGTGAACTTTTTTGAAGTTCGTGAACTTTTTTTTAATCAAAATCAGGTGAACTTTTTTCAAATTCGTGAACTTTTTCTTTTATCAAAATCCGGTGAACTTTTTTCAAATTCATGAACTTTTTTGAAAAAAATGATGATTTATTTTGTGAAAAATTCTTTGAAATCTGTGACCTTTTGTCAAAATCGACGAACTTTTTTTAAAATTCATGAATTCTTGTTCAAATTGTCCTTCTGCACAAAACACAACAAGCTATCCTAGTGCAGTGGTCGGAGCGCCAAGCATCTGGCGCGAGAGATACTGGGCCGGCCCACTACCGCGCTCCTTCGAGCGCCAACTACCTTAGCGGGCGCTGAGGGCGCCGGAGAGGAGCACACCCCGACTATTTGATGCAGAGAACGGCGTATGGCCAGAGAGGCGACTGCCCAGGGCCCAGGTCTGAGGAGGGGCCCATAATCTGCTATGCATGTTATGTATAGCCCAGCAAGCAAATAGGTAGGAAAAAAATAAAGGCGGAAACGAACAAAAGGAGGCCCAATTGCCTTTGGCTGATTGCTAGACCTAGGTGAAGCCGGCCGGCCGCACGCATCAATCACATCGCTTTATGCCCTCGTCTCTCTTCCTCAACCGTCGGCCGTTGCTCAGGATTCTTCGTTGGCTAGGTCTTGCGCCGCCGCCGTGCGCCCTTGCCGGCGACCTGGAGTGCCGCCGTCGCGCTGCGTTGGCCCTCACGTCCGGCCATCCGCGAGACTACGGCCACGAGTTCATTGTCCAGCCTTTCACAAGTAATTCATCCATCCCTAGATTCAATGAAGATGATTAGGGTTCTAATGTGTAATTTTAGGACTTGGGGGCCATGTCGTCTGAGTTTGCCCTAGGGCCTTCCAAAACATAGAACCGGCCCTGATTGAGCCTTCCCAAGTTGCGATGAATAACCAAATAAGTATACCATACTCACAGAATTTATTCAGAGTATAGCGAACCATATGATTCAACCTTTTAAAATCAACTTAATGACACGAACCACTAAATGGACAAGAGACACTACTCATCGGTAGCTGAATTCTTGATCGGGACGGTACCAGCTATTTACATGAGACCCCAGTGTGTTCACCAACATTTGCAACACTGAGGACGAGTGTTCGAATCCCTGCGCAGGCGAAGTCCTCCACATTTTTTTGGTTACTGCACGGTGGTCGGCCCCACTTGTCATCGCCCCTGGAGGTCACCGTGGATGCCACCCGCGCCAATCAGCCCGAGGCCACGGGCCCACAGGTCAGCGGTTGTGGCTATAGAAGTCCTCGGTCAGATTCAGCTACAGATCTGGATCTGGAAATTTTCACACCAGGCCCCCTCTATTTTTGGTTTTCATCTGACAAGTCCCTGTTTTGGCGGAAAACATCCTAGTTTTAGAATGGCAACAACTTGGTCATTTCAAATCCAAATTTAACAAACTAAATATATATTCCTATCAAGAAAGTGTGGTCTATCCATTTATAAACTTTTCCCATTGTTTTGGTTAATTGAAATTGGTGTGATTAAAATATATTTTAACTACTCCTTAAACCTTGCAAAAATCATAACTTAATATCTATAAATTCGAATAATATATTTTTTCACTGTTTTACTTGTAACTAATGCAACGTCACACTGATGTTGCAATATATTTCTGAATATTACCACAAATAATTATTCTGTGGAAATACCTAATCTCTATTACAACAAGATGGTTGCCTCGCGGAACGAAATTTGTTTGTCGCAATATCATTGTCATATTGCAACGCCGACGCAGTTTGTTGCAATAGGTAGCCACTTCTTTGCAACAATATTTGTAACTAATGCAACGTCACGCCGATGGTGCAATACCTTTTCGAACATTGCCACGGATAGTTATTCTGTTGAAATACCTAGTCTCTATTACAACAAAATGACTGCCCCCGTGCAACGGAATTTGTTTGTCGCAATACCGCTACCATATTGCAACGGCGATACAGTTTGTTGCAATATGAGGCCTGTATTACAACAAAGTTAATATTTATCGCGACGAAAATAAGTTATGGCAATATGTGCAGCGTATTACCACAAGCGGAGAATTTGTGGTAATATTGCGTTTTATTACAACAAAACGTAGTTGTAGCAATAAATTTTGTTGCAATAGACCGGAATCCTTGTAGTGACTCCAAACATTCAGAGGAGGATACCATATCATCATAGTACATCACAATCATTTTAATGCATGTTGACCCCCAAGATAAATCATTATCCACTCCTAACTATTTAAGCATGACATGAGCAACTATAATCTCTAATTGTCATTGCAAACACGTTTGATCATAATATGCTGAGTCATGGATAATGGGTTAAACATATCTACAAAAACAAAAACTAGTTGAGTTCATACCCGATTTTCTCTACCACGGTCACTTCATCAAATGTCATCATTATTGCCTTTCACTTGCACGACCGAATGATATGAAAATAATAATAGTGCAAGAGTGACGTGGACTAAGACAGAATCTGCAACATTTTATTAAAAAAGAAGAAGACAAGGTAATTTGGGCTCTTTGTTAGATCAACAATCATTGCCTATGAGAGCCACTCAACATTTTCATCATGGTCTTCTCGTCACACTAACTAAACAAAAGAAAAGAAATTTAGAGAAACACACTGATTTTTTTGAGTTTTTGTAGAAGGAAGCAAATTAAAGAAAGAAAAACAAAAACGAGAAAAACTATTTACACGGGAAAGCTCCCAACAAGCAAAAGAAGAAAAGATAAATCATTTTGGGTTTTCTTTTAATACTACAACTAAATTAAACAAGAAGGAAAAACCGAAAAGAAGCAATAAATATTTTTGGGTATTCTCAAAGTTTTTCAAACACGCAAGAAGAAAGCAAGAAAATGAAACTAGCATGGATAATACAATGAAAAAGTGTGAACACCGAGTAACGCAATAGAGTGTGTGAACATGAATGTAATGTCGGTGAGAAACATGTACTCCCCCAAGCTTAGGCTATTGGCCTAGCTTGGTAATCACCACCTGAAGTAGTCGTCTGGTCCTATGTTATAGTACTGAGGCTGAGGCACCTAAGCGTCCCACACCTGGGGCTCATCCTCTGCTGCTGCCTGGGCCTTCCGGTAGGCAACGATGTTCGCTGGCATGATCTTGTATCCGCTCTTGGCAATAGAATCAAACAAAGCAGGTGCAGGCAACGGGATAACATCACGGGTAATCTCGCTAAATACTAAGTTGTAAGGAATGTTATGAAAAGAGTCAGCAATGTCAATAAACTGGTGATGTTCCATGGCTTGGTGATCTAGATAAACTCGGGGCAAAGGATAATCATGTTGGCGTATTTGAATATTAAAGTGACTCGCTAAGCGGGTGGCATACATACCACCATGCATCATTCCCTTAGTCCTATTAAGATGCAAACGCGTGCAATAATAGCCCCTAGGCTAAAGGTGTGATCATTGTGTAGTGCACGACATAAAATGGCGAGGTCAGGAGCACTGAGTGCACTAACCTTCTCCCTAGCAGTTAAACACTTTGCGTTGAATAAACCAAAGTAATGCACAGAAGGAAACTACAAACTAGTGGTGGTGGCTTTCGACACGCCTCTTTCATCACCCACTATCAAAGTAAGAAGGAAGTCCTCAAACTCTGCCGGTCTGGGCTCTTTTAATTCCCGGTCAAAGGGAATCAAACATATGTTGCAAAATTTAGTGAGCGAAATCTAACGGGTTTCAGAACATAAATTGAACCGCACCTCAGGAGGGTTGTTCCTATTTAGAAAATGAAAATTTTGCACAAAGAAATTCATGAGGAGGGTATGTTGGTCACACTCATCTACGAGGAAGTCGGTTAGCCTAGCATTTGCAACAAATTGGGAGAAATCTGGATGGAACCTGATGTCTACTATGCAACTTTATTCTTGTAGACTCGTGTTGGGCCTCCAAGCGCAGAGTTCTGTAGGACAATAGCAATTTGTGGGAGGCGTGCTACCTCTTGAGCACTACGTTGGTTTTCTCTTGAAGAGGAAAGGGTGATGCAGTAAAGTAGCGTAAGTATTTCCCTCAATTTTTGAGAAGCAAGGTATCAATCCAGTAGGAGACCATGCTCAAGTCCCTCGTACCTACACAAACAAATAAGAACCTTGCAACCAACACGATAAAGGGGTTGTCAATCCCTTCACGACCACTTGCAAAAGTGAGATCTGATAGAGATGATAAGATAATGTTTTTGGTATTTTTATGATAAAGACTAAAAGTAAAGAAAGCAAAATAAACGGTGATAGAAATAACGGGAGATTAATATGATAGAGAATAGACCCGGGGGCCATAGGTTTCACTAGTGGCTTCTCTCAAGAGCATAAGTATTAAGGTGGGTGAACAAATTACTGTCGAGCAATTGATAGAATTGAGCATAGTTATGAGATTATCTAGGCATGATCATGTATATAGGCATCACGTCCGCGACAAGTAGACCGAAACGATTCTGCATCTACTACCATTACTCCACACATCGACCGCTATCTAGCATGCATCTAGAGTGTTAAGTTCATAAGAACAGAGCAACGCATTAGGCGAGATGACATGATGTAGAGGGATAAACTCAAGCAATATGATATAAACCCCATCTTTTTATCCTCGATGTCAACAATACAATATGTGTCATTTCCCCTTCTGTCACTGGGATCGAGCACCGCATGATTGAACCCAAAGCTAAGCACTTCTCCCATTGCAAGAAAGATCAATCTAGTAGGCCAAACCAAACTGATAATTCGAAGAGACTTGCAAAGATAACAAATCATACATAAAAAAAATTTAGAGGAGATTCAAATATTGTTCATAGATAATCTTGATCATAAACCCACAATTCATCGAATCCCGACAAACACACCACAAAAAAGAGTTACATCGAATAGATCTCCAAGAGAATCAAGGAGAACTTTGTATTGAGATCCAAAGAGAGAGAAGAAGCCATCTAGCTAATAACTATGGACCTGAAGGTCTGAGGTAAACTACTCACACATCATCGGAGAGGCTATGGTGTTGATGTAGAAGCCCTCCATGATCGATGCCCCCTCCGACGGAGCGCCGAAAAAGGCCCCAAGATGGGATCTCACGGGTACAGAGAGTTGCGGCGGTGGAAATAGGGTTTCGGCATGCTCCTCGATGTTTTTGGGGTATAAGAGTATATATATGCGAAGGAAGTCGGTCAGGGGAGCCACGAGGGGCCCACGAGGGTGGGGGCGTGCCCAGGGGGGCATGCGCGCCTCCCTGCCTCGTTGCCTCCTCGTTGGTTGCTTGAAGTCCACTCCAAGTCCTCTGGATCACGTTTGTTCCAAAAATCATGTTCCCGACGGTTTCATTCCATTTGGACTCCGTTTGATATTCCTTTTCTGCGAAACACTGAAATAGGCAAAAAAACAACAATTTGCACTGGGCCTTGGGTTAGTAGGTTAGTCCCAAAAATAATATAAAAGTGTATAATAAAGCCCATTAAACATCCAAAACAGAATATATAATAGCATGGAACAATAAGAAATTATAGATACGTTGGAGACATTGCAAGGCGGAGGATGAAGATGGTCTCTCTCAAACAATCCTGCAACCAAATAACAAAAAGTCTCTTGTGACCCCAACACACCAAATACAATGGAAAATTGTATAGGTGCACTAGTTCGGCGAAGAGATGGTGATAAAAGTGTAATATGGATAGTAGATATTGGTTTTTGTAATAGGAACAATAAAAAATAGCAAGGTAACAAGTAACAAAAGTGAGCACAAACGATATTGCAATGCTCGAAAACAAGGCCTAGGGTCCGTACTTTCGCTAGTGCAATATCTCAACAATGCTAATATAATTGGATCATATAACCATCCCTCAAAGTGCGATGAAGAATCACTCCAAGGTTCCTATCTAGCGGAGAACATAAGAACAAATTGTTTGTAGGGTACGAAACCACCTCAAAGCTATTCTTTCTGATCGATCTATCCAAGAGTTCGTACCAGAATAACACCAAATAATTTCATATTCATAATACTCAATTCAACACAAAGAACCTCTAAGAGTGCCCCAAGATTTCTCCTAGAGAAACAAAGACAAGAACTTGCATCAACCCCTATGCATGGATTACCCCAATGTCACCTCGGGAATCCATGAGTTGAGTGCCAAAACATATATCAAGTGAATCAATACAATACCCCATTATCACCATGAGTATTCATATGCAATACAAATATCAAGTGCTCTCAAATCCATAAAAGTATTCAATCCGATAAAATGAAATCTCAAAGGAAAAACTCAATTCATCACAACAAGATAGAATGGGCAAAACACCATATGATCCGACTATATTAACAAAGCCCGCGATACATCAAGATCGTGACATCTCAAGAACACGAGAGAGAGAGAGAGATTAAACACATAGCTACTGGTACAAACCCTCAGCCTCGAGGGTGGACTACTCCCTCCTCATCGTGGTGGCTGCTGGGATGATGAAGGTGGCCACCGGTGATGATCTCCCCCTCTAGCAGGGTGCCGGAACGGGGTCTAGATTAGATCTCGTGGATACAGAGGCCTTGCGGTGAACTTCCGATCTAGGGCTACCCCCGATGGTTTTGGAATATTTGGTGATTTGTAGGACGAAGAGGGGGTGCGGGAGACCACCAAGGTGGGCACAACCCACCTGGGTGCGCCTAGGGGCCCAGGCGCGCCCTGGTTGGTTATGCCCCCCTCGAGGGACCCCAGGTGCTGCTCTGGCCCATTGGATGTCTTATGGTCCACAAAAAATCCACAAAAAGTTTCGCGGTGTTTGGACTCCGTTTGATATTGATTTCCTGCGATGTAAAAAACAAGCAAAAAAACAGCAACTGGCACTGGGCACTATGTCAGTAGGTTAGTCCCAAAAAATGATATGAAGTTGCTACAAAATGATTGTAAAACATCCAAGAATGATAATATAACATCATGGATACTTCGTAAATTGTAGATACATTGGAGACATATCAGCATCCCCAAGCTTAATTCCTACTCGTCCTCGAGTAGGTAAATGAGAAAAGAAATAATTTATGGAGTGTGAATGCTAGCAAAGTGCATAAGTTTGATCAATGATAATTTCAATCACTTTCCCTAGCATCATAACAACAACTATTTCTCATAAAACCCATCATGACATAGTAGCAACCAATTCACATGTTAAGGTTCAAACAATGAATTCTCTTGAAACTCGACAACCTATATTCTTAGTCACCAAACAATTGCAATTCAACTTATTCAACAGAGTCTAAGTAAGAGCTCCACATACTCAACCATCATATAGTATTCTATGATTGCTAACACTCACCGCATACACACGAGCAAAACATTTCAACCGAACACATAGAAAGATAGGGGCTTATAATTTTGCCTCCCAACGTATTCACCTCAAGGGTGACACTAATACGCATCGGTGCTATACAAACGGTTTTTAACCCCTTTCCGCGACGACATTGGGAACCGTCACCAAGTGAGTGTGGGGATAGGGGGGTGCTTCCCACATGACCCAGAAACCTCGGGGATAGGCCCTCCTGGGACACAGGCTGGGGCAAAATGAGCTCGTGTGCGATCGGGCAGGCATCGAAACCCAATCATTTCTGTTCGTATGTACATCCCACACGGTGAATCTCAGAAAAACATTTCCGTTCGTATGTATATCACACACAGTCAATCCAAGGAATACGTTTCTGTTCTTATGTACATCCCACACAGTCAATCTAGGGAAAATGTTTTCGTTTGTATGTATATCACACACAATCAATCCAAGGAATAAGTTTCCGTTCTTATGTACATCCCACACAGTCAATCTAGGGAAAACGTTTCCGTTTGTATGTACATCCCACACAGTTTTATGTATAGGCTCATGTGTGAAAGGTGTAACTATCCCACATGTTCTGCCTTGGTTAACTGTTTGCTTTTATCAACTACATCACACACGATTTAATGAAGAAAACTGTGTGGCATTGGGCTATCCATCACAAGCGCTTTTACTGCCAGAACCGTTTGCAAAGTTCCATGACCGTGTGTTCTCTTTTTACATCGCACACGCTATTTTCTTTCTAACCGTGTGCACATTATTTTATTAGCTCCTATATATTCTTATTTTTGCCAGTAATTTATTATTCGAATTGGAAATTTTGAAATATGAAACATCCAATTCAAATTCTCAGCACAATAGTTCAACAACGAATCCATAAATAAAATTGCCAGTACAATATGTTCAGTAATTACAGGATTAGACAGCAATTAACTACGATGAACCACAATATTTAAAGGCGGTAAAGGTGAAGAGACAAGTGTAAATCATTTTGACTGCCGATGGTGTTGAAAAAGCGGAATGCCCGTAATGTGCCTTCCTGCATGCCATAGGCACAAACCACTTTTGTCCAACCCCTTTTGACGATCGCCCACCCATCCTTCACCACCTTCAGGAAGACTTCTAGAGCATTATCATGGTAGCATGAATTATATACTTTAACCTTAGTTGCCTCCACTCCGGTCATGTAGTTTGCAAGGTAATCATCAGTAAATAGCTTCGGAAACCATTGAAAAGAGAAAAATATCAGATACTGAGGTCTAATAGAGTAACTTGTTGTGGGCAGGGGGAAAAGGCAACACATTACTAACCATCCTAAAGTTCACAGTTGTCTTGGACAAAGTGTAAATAAAGAGCTTAATTCCAATCACCCGTTTCTTTCGCCCAACAATCTTTCTTAGCTTCCTCACTTGACGCTTGTTCATGAATATCTCATTGCCCTATACGCAAAAGGGATCGAAGCGTGGATCAGTACCGCTCATATATGTACCTACAAGAAACCAGTAAATGTTAGAAGCTAAACTGAGATTGCACAAATGATGTAAAATACAACTACCTATGTTCCTAAGTACAAGTATTTTTTAGAGATTTTAATATGAACTACATATGGATGTATATAGAATTATAGATATAGTTTAGATTAGAATCTAGATTCACTCATTTTGCTCCTTATGTAGTCTATATTGGAATCTCTAAAAATACTTATATTTAGGAATAGATGGTGTATAAGACATGGGATGCAGCTAACCTCGACGGCAAACAACAGCATCGCCCATTGTAGCCCTGTGTAAGTACATGGAAATCCAATGTTAACTACAACAGGGTTAACATCCACCAAAAATAGCAAATGGTAATAAAACAAAAACATCTGTAGTGATATCTTCATTGCGAAAGAGTAGCACCGTAGCAAAGGGACGGATTAAAAAATGGATACAACTGTTAATTGCAACAGGCTTAACAACATCCTAATTCATGTTTTGTAAGTTTGTAGCCATTGAAATACAACTCTTTAAAAATGGATACAACTATTAATTGGAACAGACTTAATGGCCATTGAAACCGGTACTAATAAAAATGCAATTGGCAGAGTTAAACATCACAAGGCAGGTGCTGCCATAGCAGATAATCGCCCAGTTGTCTATAAAAGGTAGGGAAAATAGCTAAAACGTGTTAGGCATGTTTACTACAACATGCTTAATAGATCGATCGTACAAAACATAGCCATTAATTGCAACTGGTATTGGTAAGATTGAACTGGTGAGTACATACTTGGTAAGTCCTGAGAGGTAGTTGCTGGGGCACTTCATCTTGGCCAGAGCCCGCCCAAACTCAGCGGCGGCGGAGGCGAGCTGTTCCTTCGGGTCGAAGCGTGGATCAGTGCCACTAACATGTGCACCTACAGGCAACCAGTAAATGGTAGAAGTTAAACTGCAATTGCACAAATGATGTGAAATATTGTAAGACATGGGATGCAGCTAACCTCGACGACAACAACAACATCGGCCGTTATGACCCTGCGCAATTACATGGACAGGCATGTTAAGTACAACAGGGTTAGCATCCACCAAAAATAGCAAATGGGAAGCATCTCTGGTATATCTTCATTGCGGAGAGTAGCATGGTAGCAAAGGGACAGATTAAAAAATGGGTACAGCTGTTAATTGCAACAGGCTTAACAACATCCTAAGTCATGGTTTGTAAGTTTGTAGCCATTGAAATACAACTGTTTAAAAATGGATTCAACTGTTAATTGCAACATGCTTAATAGCCATTGAAACCGGTACTAACAAAAATTCAATTGGCATAGTTAAACACCACAAGGCAGGTGCTGCCAGAGCAGATAATGGACCAGATGTCTATAAAAAGGTAGGGAAAGTAGCTAAAACGTGTTAGGCATGTTTACTAGAACATGCTTCATACATCGACCGTACAGAACATAGCCATTAATTGCAACTGGTATTGGTAAGATTGAATTGGTGAGTACATACTTGGTAAGTCCTGAGAGGTAGTTGCTGGGGCACTTCATCTTGGCTAGAGCCCGCCCAAAGTCAGCGGCGGCGGAGGCGAGCTGTACCTCCGGGTCGAAGCGTGGATCAATGCCACTGACATGTGTACCTACAGGCAACCAGTAAATGGTAGAAGTTAAACTGCAATTGCACAAATGATGTGAAATACTGTAAGACATGGGATGAAGCTAACCTCGACAGCAAACAACGTCATCGGCCGTTATGACCCTACGTAAGTACATGGACATGCATGTTAAGTACAAGAGGGTTAGCATCCACTAAAAATAGCAAATGGGCAGCATCTCTAGTGATATCCTGAGTCATTTATTGTAAGTTTGTTGCTGGTATTGGTGAAATTGAGATGGACACGATAATATTTGAACATCACACAGTGTGCAGTACTAAAATAAACAAGGCACGAACATGCTTAATACATCAAACGTACAAATCATAGCCGTTACAAGTGGTATTTGTAAGATTTAGCTGGTCAGATCTTACCTGTTAAGTCCTGGGGGGTAGTCGCTAGGGTACTTCATCTGGGCCAGAGCCTGCACCATGTCGGCGGCGGCGGAGGCGAGGTGTTCCTCCGGGTCAGCACGCACATCGACCATCGCGCCATGGACCGCCATTAGCTCCTGAAGTGGGGATTTGGAGGCATGAGGATGTTTCGCAGGCGCCATTTAAGCAATCAAGCCACGACCATGATAGAGATCGGTGGGTTACCTGACTGGATCTGAGCAGAATGTAGATGTGGTTGAATCTGTGGTTGCGGCATCATCGGTTTGAGATGCCAGTAGGGGGAGGTGCAGGGGGGAGATAGTGAGGAAATTTGATGGGTGGGGATGTGGTTGGAGGAATAAATTCTGATAATGAAAATTTTGTTGCGATCATGAAACTTGGGCGAGAAAATAGAAAATTGGCAGATCCCATCTCCAAAAAAATGTACACATGTAGTTGATTTTTTCGGTCAATTGTACGCCTGGTTTATTAGGAAACATCGCACAGGTAACTGACTTATAGATCATTAACGCAAAAAACGCAGACATGTACGACATAGAAACCGTTTGTTTTGTGATCTTCTAATGATTAACGCAAAAAATGCACACGGGAACACACGCTAATCAACACTCAAAGCCCTCAAAGGATGCTCTTACCGACATTGTACGTTAATACTACAAACTTAGAGTATTACTAGTAATTTTCTCTAAGACTAGCCATAGTGTGATCTTCTAATTTTCTATTTTCTTGACTTATTTTTGCCTTTTCCGCTCCTTCTGTGCGGCTTTGTCCGCCTCTAGATCCACCACCCATTTGGCCATGGCAGCCTCAAAGTCCGCCCATGTAACTGTGTGGCCACCGGCGGTGATGAACTCGCCGCGGCGAGATGCCATCGCTTCCTTACCATGTGTGCGGTCGCGGGCGGCGAGGAACACGGCGCGGTGGGATGCCATCGCTTCCTTACCAGTTACTGTGCGCGCGGTGCCATGGACGTCGCCTGGAGAGAGCTCTGGAATGGAGGGACCAGGCAGCCGTACAGTGCAGTGGTATTCAAGAGCTCAACGACAAATGACAACAGAAATTTGGCTTCCCTTACAATTTTGCTCGTTCATTATCACACACGGTTATTCTCCGTTGCTTTCGGAAACAGTGTGCGCTGAGCCTATTGTGTGTTGCGTTATGATTGGCCGGAACCCCAGCCATGCGGATCGCGCGTGTGCACCGTAGGATGCGCCGCGATCGAGCGGCAATCCACGTCCCTCACATCACACTCGTGCAGCTGCAGCTGGATTGGATTTATATGCGCTAAATGCCTAGAAAATGCACATAATCTCCTAAATATGGTAAATGAGCCCGGAGAAATGCCAAATTTGAACACAGTGATTTGTAGGGTGTATGCTCGTCGTAGAAAAAAATTGCAGGGCAAAGAACGAAGAAAATTTGGATTACCCTTCAATCTTGGTGATTTCCTTCTCGAAAGCATGGAACTTTTTTGGTGATGGTTCGATTTATGAAGGGCGTGCATGATGACAAAAGCCAAACCTTCTCAAATTTTTACCTGGGCATGGTGAGGTCATACCATGGCACACCATGCCAGGCATCATGTTTTTCAAGCATTTATTTCTTTTTTTCTATAGTTTAAAACCCAACAAACAAACATTTGTGGTTGACTATTGCCACACATTTCATTGAAATATCCGTCCATTCCTTGTAAAAGGCATGAGGATTTACTAAATAGCACGAGAATGGTTTTCCAGGCCGTTCTTGTGCACCCTTTCATGCACTGATTTTTTAAACTTGAATTATGTGCATTAATGCCTATGAAATGCACATAATCCCCTAATTATGGTAAATGAACCCAAAAAAGTGCCAAATTTGAACACGGTGATTTGCAGGGTGTATGTTCATCATAGGAAAAAACTCGTGGACAAAGGAAATTAGGACCCCCCTTCAATCTTGGTGATTTTCCCCTCGAAACCATGAAACTTCCTCGGTGATGGTCTGATTTATGAAAGGCGTGCATCATGACATAAGGAAAAAATTCTCCAATTTTTACCCGGGCACGGTGAGGCCATACCATGGCACCACGCCAGGCGTCATCTTTTCCAACCATGTATTTCATTTTTTTGTATAGTTGTTAACCCAGTAAACGACGAGTTTATGGTTGACTATTGCCACACATTTCCTTGAAATATCTTCCCATTCCTTGTAAAAGGCATGAGAATGTACTAAATAAAACGGGCATGGTTTTCCAGACCGTTCTTGTGCACCATTCCATGCACCGATTGTTTGAATTTGAATTATGTGCATTAATGCCTTGAGAATGCACATAATCCCATAATTATGGTAAATGAGCCCGGGAAAATGTCAAATTTGAACACGTTGCATTTGAGGAGGTATGTTAATCGTTGGAAAAAAAACTGAATGACATACTAGGATAGAAATTTGGATTCCCCTTCAATCTTGGTGATTTCCCTCTCGAAAGCATGGAACTTCCTCGGTGATGGTTCGATTTATGAAGGGCGTGCATGACGACATAAGGCAAACCTTCTCAAATTTTTACTAGGGCATGGTGAGGTCATACCATGGCACCAGGCCAGGCGTCATGTTTTTCAAGCAATTATCTCATTTTTTCTATAGATGAAAATCCAACAAACAAACATTTGGGGTTGACTATTGCCACACATTTCATCGAAATATCTGTCCATTCCTTGTAAAAGGCATGAGAATTTACTAAATGGCACGGACACGGTTTTCCAGGCCGATCTTGTGCACCCTTTCATGCACCGATTGTTTGAACTTGAATTATGCGCATTAATGTCTAGGAAATGCACATAATTCCCTAAATATGGCAAATGAATCCGGTAAAGTGCCAAATTTGAACAGGGTGATTTGCAGGGTCTATGTTCATCGTAGAAAAAAATGGACAAAGTAAATTTGGATCCCCCTTCAATCTTGGTGATTTCCCCCTCAAAACCATGAAACTTCCTCGGTGATGGTTCGATTTATGAAAGGCGTGCATCACGACATAACAAAAACATTCTCAAATTTTTATCAGGGCATGGTGAGGCCATACCATGGCACCACACCAGGCGTCATGTTTTCCAAGCATGTATTTCATTTTTGTATAGTTGTAAACCAAGTAAACGACGCGTTTATGGTTGACTATTGCCACACATTTCCTTGAAATATCTGCCCATTCCATGTAAAAGGCATAAGTATGTACTAAATAACACGAGCAAGGTTTTTGAGACCGTTCTTGTGCACCTTTTCATGCACCGATTGTTCAAATTTGAATTATGTGCATAATTAATGCCTAGAAAATGCACATAATCCCCTAAATATGGTAAATGAGCCCAAAAAATGTCAAATTTGAACACATTGCCTTTGAGGCGGTATGTTGATCGTTGGAAAAATACCGAATGACAAACTAGGACAGAAATTTGGATTCCCCTTCAATCTTGGTGATTTCCCTCTTGAAAGCATTGAACTTCCTCGGTGATGGTTCAATTTATGAAGGGCGTGCATGACAACATAAATCGAACCTGCTCAGCTTTTAACCAGGGCACAGTGAGGCCATACCATGGCACCATCCAGGCGTCATGTTTTTCAAGCACGTATTTCATTGTTCTATAGTTGATAACCCAGTAAATGACGCATTTGTGGTTGACTATTGCCACACATTCCCTTGAAATCTTTGCCCATTCCTTGTAAAAGGCTTGAGAATTTACTAAATACCACGAGTATGGTTTTTCCAGACCGTTCTTGTGCACCTTTTCAAGCACCAATTGTTTGAATTTGAATTATGTGCATTAATGCCTACAAAATGCACATAATCCCCTAAATATTGTAAATGAACCCGGAAAAGTGTCAAATTTGAACACAGTGATTAGCAGAGTTTATGTTCATCGTAGAAAAAAACTCATGGATGAAGAACAAAGGAAAGTTGGATTCCCATTCAATCTCGGTGATTTACTATCGCACACGATTCATCTCCGTCGCCTCTGCGGACCGTGTGTGTTCACTCACACATGCAAAAGGAAAAAAGAAAACCCTCGGCTAATTCGTCCCCACCCACTCGCCGCGGACGCCTCCTCAACTCTGCACCTCATCCACTTCTATCGCGACAGCCACCATAAGCTCAACGGCTGTTGACGGCGGGCGTAGGCCGCGCTCCAAACGGCACGGGATTTTGCCCCTACCGCTTTCCGCCGCCTATCTGCACCAACATTCTAGACTCTGGTCAACTGGGGTTTACTGCAGGATTGGGCCGGGGATTTTTCTCATGGAGAAGGTAATAAACTTAGTTAAATATTCACTCATCTCTTATGGTAGTCCGTCCATCGCTGTTAATCAATTGGCGTAAATCGCCGTGGAATCATTTTTGTTCTAGCTGATTCGTGGGTGTTCGTTCATGTGTCCACAGTGCGAGCACAAATCGGGCAAGTGTGGTCATGGCCAGTCGGAAACGAAGTTCTATCTCACATTCCGGATGACTTCAGGGAGCGCTTGATATGTTCAATCTCAACCTACCGGTCGACATGGCCTAAATTTGTGAACATATATCATCTGTTGCTACATTATCTATATATTTGCATCAAATCTTTGTTACATTATTGTCGGTGGGAACGACACCTATGGGATCACGGGGAATCCCTTCTACGGTTGGCGGGTGCGGGGCTGTGGAAAGAGCGGGTTTGGAAGATCAACACGGGGAATTTATCCAGGTTCGGGCTGCAAGTGATGCGTAATACCCTACTCCTGTTGGTTTGTGTTTATCTGGTGTTCTTGGACTAGCTACAAAGCGTGCAGGATCCAAAAAGTCCGAATCCTCCTCCAGTATGCCTCGGGCCTCCTTTTATAGCCAAAGGAGGGCGCCAGAGTGGCACACAGGAGGTGGAAAGATTGTACTGTATACAAGTCTATCGCCTGGCACCGTAGGACAAACGCATTTAATGCGCTACCGACGTGGCCTCTCACTTTATCGGGGACGACAAGGAAGTTGGTCTTGTCCGTCGCCGCCTCGTCTCGCTCTGACGCCCGTCCAAGCTGACTAGGCGTGCAACGCCACGCTAGTTCGCTGGCTGCTGAGTTGGTGCGATGGCAGAGTCTTCACGAAGATCTGCATGCCACCACGCAGGTGCTTGCTGAGTTGGCCTGGAAGCTGCACATTGCCACGCAGGTGCCTGCCTTGTTGGCGGGTTGACTGCTGTATTAGAACGGCGGTGGAGCCTTGGCAGGTGGGGGCCTGGCTGTGGCCCCGCAGATGTCCCCGGCAAGGGTCTTGCCAGGGCCCCGGCAAAGGCCTTGCCGGTGTCTCGCAGGCGTCCCCAGCAAGGGTCTTGCGGGGGGTTTCCGTCTTCTAGTTTTCATCTAGTCTTGTACATTCTTGGTCTTCACAAATATCTGCATGCCACCATGCAGGCGCCTCCCGAGCCTTGGTTCCGGTGTTTGCCGATGGTGTCGGAACTCTTAGGCTCAAGGGTGGCAGCCCTGCTGGTGTTGGGCAAGTTGCCCTGGCAAGGCCCTTGCCGGGGCTACATAAGCTGCCCCAGCAAGGCTCCTGCCGGGGAGAGCCCACCTTGTCCCTTCGCTCCTCGCGCCTCTGTCTTGGCATTTATCGGTAACAAAACTAGCGGATCTCGGGTAGGGAGTCCCGAACTATGCGTCTAAGGTCGATGGTAACAGGAGATGGGGGACACGATGTTTACCTAGGTTTGGGCCCTCTTGATGGAGGTAATACCCTACTTCCTGCTTGATTGTTCTTGATGAATATGAGGATTACAAGAGTTGATCTACCACGGGATCATAATGGCTAAACTCTAGATGTCTAGCCTGTCTGATTATGATTCTCCCCTACGTACTAAACCCTCCGGTTTATATAGACACCGGAGGGGCCTAGGGCTGTACAAAGTTAGTTTATAGAGGAAGGAATCTTCATATCCGAACACCAAGCTTGCCATCCATGCAAAGGAGAGTCCCATCCGGACACGGGAGGAAGTCTTCTATCTTGTATCTTCATGGCCCATCAGTCCGGCGCACATCACATAGCCCGGATGCCCGAGGACCCCTTAATCCAGGACTCCCTCAGTAGCCCCTAAACCATGCTTCAATGACGATGTGTCTGGCGCGCAGATTGTCTTCGGCATTGCAATGCGGGTTCCTCCTCCGGATACTTCAAAGTAGTCCTCGAACACAGAAAACGTGTCCGGCTCTGCAAAACAAGCTTCGTAAAGAGTATAATATTTAACAAGTCCCATCTACTAATATCTTTCATAGTGAGACACCACGTCTTTGCACGGTCATTATTTCGAACTATTTTTTGGCCTCCCGCTCCGTGTTTCGAGATGCAGTTTCCATTGGCATGCCTGGTCGAAGCAGAGATTGTGTCCCCTTATTATGGGATCCTCATTAATATGGGCGTGGGTAATCCAACCGTGTTGTTGGCGATCCCTTGGGAATAGGTGAGCTTTAAGGCCCGTGAGGAGGCGTTCGATATTCCTTCGACTTTATAAAGGGGCACAGATCCGTCTTTCTCTCCCGCGCCTACATCTTCCTCAACCTTCCCAACCCAGGCTCCAATGCCCAGGATTCGATTTCTTCCATTGTTAACAGGACCTCTAGTTATGTCCGGATCCATCTCCCAAGGTAGGTGGGCAGCCTCCTCGGTCACTGAGGAGGATATCGCGAAGCTTCGGAAGGCGAGGTACCTAACTGCGGAAATCCCCCACAGGCTCCCTACGAAAGGGCAGGTCATCCCTACACCAAAATCCGGTAAGAGGGTTGTATTCATCTCCCACTTCCTCCGCGGGCTAGGGTTTGCTCTTCACCCCTTCGTTCGCGGCCTCATGTTCTATTATGGGCTAGATTTTCACGATCTAGCTCCGGACTCTTTCCTCCACATCTTGGCGTTTGTCGTCGTGTGCGAAGCCTTTCTTCGCATCCCTCCACACTTCGGCCTGTGGCTCAAGACTTTCAATGTGAAGCCTAAGTTAGTTAACAGGGAACAAGCGGAGTGCGGTGGTGCTACGGTGAGCAAGCTTAGCCAGGATTTTAGTTGTCAAAGAATTTCAGGGTGCTTAGTTTTGTCAAAGAATTCCAGGATGCTTAGAGGGTGCCTGGATCCAAGGGAATTATTTTAGTCTGACTAAAAATAGTCTCTTTAAGAGGCTAAAGTTTCAAGCACCCCTGACTAAAGAGGGGCTAAAACTAGTCTTGAGACTAAATTTTTTTAGTTAGGGATACCCCTACTAAAATGTGGATTAGTCCTCTCTCTACTCATTTAACTCCTCTCCTTTAACACAGGCGAGTTCTGGATTGGAGGGTTTGGAGGATAATAAATGCTCATTAACTTGATTTTAGCCTTTTTAGTATTAGGATCCAAGCATGGGTGAGGCTAGCATGTTTTAGTCCCACTACTTTTAGTCATGGGACTAAAACGTATCCAAGCACCCTCTTAGTTTTATTTGAGGGGTGGGTTGTGCTGGACACCATTATTGTGACTAGCCTTTTTAATAGTACTATATGCATAATTTGGCGACGAGCGCTCTCTATATGTACTACCTTTTTTAATTTCAAGTTTTGCTCCATGGCGCAATCCATCGATACTACTGCTGTACAAAAGTATACATTTTTAAAAGGCTAGAGGGCGGGGCAGTCTAGCTTGGTCGGTTTCACGAGAGGTGAGGGCCTTTGTGATTTGACGGCTCATTACTGCTGGAAGGCGGGGCCTTGTGATTTGACTGCTCGTATAAATGCGCCGACGACCTGATCGAGGAGGAGCAAAGAACCGTGCGGTATACTCAAGTTTTCCACTGGAGTAGTACTGCGACGGAGGAACACGAAACACGGCAGCCCAGTGCCATATGGCGATAAAAAATGATCTAATTTGCTAGTCATCTCATTGTTAGCATTGTTCTATTCATTCCCTCAAAAAAAACCATTGTTCTATTCATGCCTCGCAGAGAACGTGACACTTGCGGCGAAACACCCGAAGCAAAAGATGAAACACAGGAGCAAAAGAAGAAGGAAGACTATCACCCCAAATGATCTAATTCGCCGCGGAGTCATAACTGCTTCTTCATCGCCTCCACGACCTCCATCTCCTTGCGCGTCTCCTCCGCCATCTTCTTCATTCTATCCATGACGCGGGATTTGTCGACGCGAGCCTTCATCATCTATTCCACGGCCGCATTACGTACCTTGACAGTAGCCGGGTGCTCGAAGCGGAGCTTTGCCAACTCCTCCTTCTATTCCAGGATGAGGGCCTGCAGCATCTTCATCGAGGAACTACTATTCTGATGCAGCTTCTCCCAGCCGGCGTTCTTCTCCTTCAATAGGTTGATCTCGTGGCAGAGCTTCGCCTTGTCCTCCTGAAGTCGCAGGATTTCGCGGGTCGCCTTCTTCTCCTAGGCAATGCTCTTCTTCAGCAGCATCACCAAGCCGGCGGTCAACTCCCCTGCTGATTGAGCTCAGCGGGCATGTCGTCGAGGCTCTCCTTCAGCAACTCCATCAAGCCTTGGATGAACTCCTTCTGCATATTGAGGTGCTTATTGAGCTGATCGGGCATGCCATCGAGGGATAACGACTCTAGCTCCACCGGCTCGGCATGTTCGCCTCCGCGGCTAGGGCGCTCCTGGGAGCCATCGCCTGCCCGTGAGAGATCTTTCGAGGTCTCTGCGTGGCGGCGAGCCCTCTCTTTTTCTTCCGCAGCCTTCGTTGCCACTCCCTTGTTACAAGTAGTTCTCGACCTAGAGCTCTGCTCACCGGCCATGGCAACGACGGACGAAGAAGAAGCACTTATGAGGAGGAAAGGTGGAGTAATTTTTAGCTAGGTAGTTCCCCTTTTTATAACCTAAGTACTAGCACTAGTACTAAACCTGCATAGTGGGAACACGTTCAGGTTTGGTACGTACTAGTAGGTGTGAGTAGGCTTTCGAATGTGATGGGAACAAGGTAAAGATTAATTGATGGTTTTGGTTTCGAGGCCCAAAACGGCTCCCGATGAGTTTAGCGGAACATAAATTTCAAGTACTACACTGCTCAAATGCGTAAATATTATGTTACTGTCAAAAATTGGCACAAAATACGAAGGAGACCAATGGAAGTACTACTAGCAACCCACGATTTAACTACTCGCATGCGCGCAGTGGAGTAATAATGTCTTTCTTCTGCCCTCACGTCCAGTCAATTTGCATGTGCTATATTAATTGACCATCAATGAAGTGAACGACTTTACAAGCGTCAAATTATCACATGGGGTGGATCTTGGTACAAAATTGCGTCTGCCCGTGTACCCGCGTGTGTGTGCGAGGGAATGAGTGCGTGCGTGGCGTGCGTGCACATCTTCACTTCGTGCATGTACTGCCAGTATGGCTCAGGGAGGACGAGTACATTCTTCTGGAACCAGCAGCATGTCACTGTGATCAATCCACGCAAGGAGGTCGCGACAATGCCTCCACATGTGCCACGTGGCTTCATGAACTATAAGAGAGACACTGTGTAGCATGCCATTGGTCTTCTGATTTACGTGTTTTGCACATACTCGAAGTACTAGTAAGGTACACGTGCATTGCACGCATCAGATTTTGCAACCAAATTATGAATAAATACCACACTATAGCATGTAAGCTCCGAGTCATATATGCCTGATGTAGCCCTTCGTTTAATTCTTATAGTTCATCTCATTCAAAATCAATTTGTTTTTATAAAAAAGCTAAGAACGCGGGAATAGGAAAAACATGGGATTATAGTGGAATGTCGTCTTGAATCCTAGAGGATTGTACGAGTGTTTGATTGTGCATAGAAAAAACGCAGGATTCTTTTAAAGAGGTTTGAGTGGATGGGATGTTTCCTATGAAATCTAGTGCAAATGAATCATATGGAAAAATTCCTATGGTTTACAATCCTACGAATCAAACAACCAAGATAGGGAAAATTCCTAATGATTAGAGTCCTCCAAAATTCCTTTGAGAATCCTTTGAATCAAAGAAGCCCTTAATCTATTTTATGATTCATGGAATTGTGCGTTGTAAAGCATAAAGTAAAAACAAATAATGGCAATTCAACTAGAAAAAAAGTTTGGGCAGTTATGATACGGAAGATTCTAGAACAAAAGAGAACCACTGTTGTTTTGAGGTTTGTGCATTATGCTTAAGTTCAACCATGGAGTCTGCTAGATTATACATGTGGCAAAATCTGGTGGGGGGCTAGAAGATGGTGTGAGGGGCCGAGTGGAGGGAGACTATGAAGGAATGCACAAGTGCGAGATCGATATTTAGAAAGAGGGGGCGAACATGTGCGCTGTTGCGTGCAGTGGCAGAGCCATGAAAAATAAATGAGCTAGGGGGCCAAGCATTGCTAATCCTTTACGAGGAGGGTCAATTCATGAACTTAAACCATTTTTAGCAGCAATTGTCTAATGATCACATTCATATTAGCCTCGATATATAGTGATGTTAGGGGGGGAGGAGGCAGGGCCCTTACTGCCCCCTGTCTTCGCCATTGTGCACGCGTCTGAGAGATGAAGCGGAAGGCATGGATGATGAGAGGGGGATGTTGGATATATAATTAATGTGGGTGTATTAGCTATATATGTTAATCCTATATAGAGAGGTATAGATTGATCGATGTGGACGTGGGAAAGAGGGTGAGACCTCACTGGATATACCAATTGATCGGTTTGTGTGGAAAACTATGAAAGACCTAGCTATATACACACATACATAGAGGAACATCGATCGTTGCGCATGCACACGTGAGAGATAAATAATGCGCGATATGATGGAGAGGGGGTTGTGTGTGGGTGTGTGCCTTCATGGGAGACCGACCTGAAGAAAAAGATTGCATGCGTGCGATGGATAATGTCGACTGGTAGTGTGTGTGCATGCATGCACGAGAGAAAGTTAGTGGTACAATTATAAAGAGAAGACTACTGTGTGGGTGTGAAAGAATAGTTGAGGTCATAATCAATGTAAAGTTGAATTCAAATATTTGAATAAGAGATCCTGATGTTTGAAACCCATGCATGCATGAATATAACGGGGATCTGCGCGGTGTGGTTTTGAAATGAGCATGTTGTAATGTATACACATTGAACAAGGTCAGATTGATTTGATTTTGAGATACCGATGGTAGACATCATTTGGCCACGTCGCATCCGTGCATGGACACACTATTCTAATTGGAGATGATGGGCGGCTTTCGCATCACATATCTATATCTATACCCCTATATATATATATTATATTTCCTATATTTTTATATTGTGTGCGGGTAACTTTAACTTTGAAAGATGGTCGTTGGATGAGGCGAATCCGATGGTCCAAAGATGGCAAATTTGAGCACTACTGGCCGTTGGATATCATCTAGATTCCACCAGATTTCGCCACATGTATAATCTAGAAGACTCCATGGTTGAACTTAAGCATAATGCACAAACATCAAAACACAAGCACTTATTTGTTCTAGAATCTTCCGTATCAGAATTGCCCAAATGTTTTTCTACATGATTTGCCATTATTTGTATTTACTTTATGTCTTACGACGCACAATTCCATGAATCTTAAAATAGATTAGCTTTCTTATAAAAACTAGATGATATTAAATGAAATGAACTATAAGAATTAAACAAACATCTACATCATGCATATATGACTCAAAGCTTGCATGCTATAATGTGGTATTTATTCATAATTTGGTTGCCAAATCTCATGCATGCAATGCACGTGTACCTTAGTCTAGTCTAAATGGTGTTTGTGTGTGTGTTGTGCGTGTTGAGGTGCAAATTTTCTTTTTTTGGTACACGTTAAGCTTGTTCTTCCGAAATTTCAAGTCGCGCCTTGTTATGCCGAAAATTCAAGCTAGCGTCTCTGTCTATCATGCTGCGAAACTCCCGCCTCTTCAACCCGCGCCTTGTTAGCCCGAAATATTTAAGATATATCTTTGTCTCGTTGTGCTCCGACAACTCCCTCCATCTCAACCCGCGCCTTGCTATTCCGAAATTACAACGCGCGCGAAAACTCCCACCTCCTGTGAAATCCCGACACGCGAAATGCCCGTGGTACCCCTGAACCAAAAGAACCGCCTCAAATCGGTGGGGGTACTTTTGTAACTTACCCCACATTTTGGACAAGCGCGTCTCTAAGCCATGGTTCCCCACTGCCATCCCATCCGCCCACCTATTCGTACACCGAGGCCGCGAAAACCCACGACGAAACCCCACACCCTGCTCCATCCGCCACCCAGCCGGAGCCTCTTCCTCGACGACGTAGTCCACATCAATAACTCGACGTCCCTCATCCACCGTACCGGATGAGGATCCGTTGACGATCTCACCGTCCCGCCGGTTCAGCCACCCCGTCCTCCACCTCCAAGGAGCTGCCCCGACGTTCCCCTCATCTTTCGCGCCACCTCCATTCCCACACCGCCGTCTTCACCTGCACCACTAGAAGAGCATCATCATCACCGTTTCCTTGGATGAAGTTGTGGCCTAATTGGCACCACCAAAGAGGTTGTACACTAATCGCCGCATTTTCTTCTTGATTCGATCTCACGGTGCTGCCGGCGCTCGGTCCCGAGCCGACACAGCGCGACTCCATCCACGGCGGCGTCGCCGGCCACTTCCTCCACGGCGTCGCTCCCTCGGCGGCGACATCCACATCAGTAGGAGCTACTGCTGCTTTAGCTCTCGCTCGTGCTACTGCTCTGCTCTTGCTCTTGGTCCCCTGCCTGGTCTGCTCTTGCTATTGCTCTTGCTCGCGCTGCTGGTCTCGCTCTTGCTCTTGCTTGCGATGCTGCTCCAATTTAGCTACACTTCAGTCGACTGAATCGACTTTTGGGTTAGTCGATTTTCAGGGGGTGGGGGGTGGGCTCGCCGGGGTGAAGGAAGAACCAGCCGCATCAGGGAGGGGGGCTCGCTGGAGAGATACCCCACTATCTATCTTAGGGTTCAGGATGGGGGCAGTGGTTGCCGGCGGTGGCGGGGCGTTGGCCGGGAGGTGGCGGGGATCGCCGGAGAAAAAGCTCAGCACGGGGGGGGGGGGGCCTTAGAGGGATGGCCGGGGCGGTGGCGGACCGCCGGTAGGGAGTGTTTTCGGGGCGGGCGGGACGGTGCACCGCCGGCCGCGGGCGGCAGGGGGCTGCTATTTGGCCGGTGGTGGCTGGCGGCTCAGGGGGTGGAGGTTGAAGATGAACCGCAGGCCCTTGATTTCGTATCCAATGGCTGCAAAGTCGACTGACCAGAGATGAAAAAGTCAGTCGACCGACGTGTAGCCTCACCTTGCTAGTGCATTCAGTTTCGATAGCAAAATTCAGTTTCGACAGCAAAATTCAGTTTCCACAGTTAAGTTCAATTTCGACAGTTAAGTTCAATTTCAACAGTTAAATTTAGTTTCGATAGTTAAGTTCAGAGATGAGCGGCTCATGTATTTTACATCTAGCACTTTGTGGTTATGTATTTTACGTCATGTATTGGAGATGCTATTAGAATTCCACTCAAGTTAACATTGTTCGTTGTCTCTCTTATCCTGCTTTAGCCTTGGCGTCGTACAACTCACCGAAGCTGCTCCAATGACGAAACCCTCCATCACAGCGGAACAGTACCTCGGGCTCCATCTCCAGATGCCTAAGATTTTCTTCCCCTCCTCCGACAGCCAAGTCAGCCGGAGCATCCTCACCGGCCAACCCAGTCACGCTGAGATCGACATGGCGTCGCTAAAGAGGTTGTACACTTGTTGCATCTCTTTTTTACTCTACATGTTATATATATTGTCCACTGAGCACTCGTAGTAACGGGAAATACGATTATTTTATCCTACTATATGACAAGCAGTGAGGTACCAGACAACTTAGCTATCCGTGATGGACTCTCTTGAACGCCATCATTATTTATCTCTGCGCGTTTGAGTTGTGCATTTGTTAATGGGCCTGGGAGTTGAGATAGTATGGCAGTGGCCTGGGTCCAAAGTAATAGAAGTAGCACAAAAACATATTTTTAGTGTAGGATTTTCCTTGCTCAAGCCTGCCTACTAGAATCGCCAGTGCTTGAAAGGAAAAGTGAATGAAAAACATCGGAATTGGAAAGTTTCCTATGGTACTACTTTTCATGAATTTGGTGCAAAGGAATGGAGCAAAGGAAAACTGTAGGATTTGTTCCTTTAGTGTCTCCTTGAAATAAAAACCGTAGGAATTCTAATTTCCACTTCTCCTCCTTTTCATATTCCTATTCATCAAGCACAAGACTAAGAGATAGTAGCATAATAGCATTATAACCGTACATTTTCTTGTGGTTTGACTTAATCTCACCATGCTTTTTTGCATCCTGTGATCTTCCAATTGTTGTGAATCAAACACCCAGATTGGCAGAAATCCTGTGTTTTTAAATTCTCTATTTTGCACGTGCATTCCTATCCTATTCCTGTCTATTTCCTATCCCTGCATTGTTAGAATCCTCAAATTCAAACAAGCCCTTACTCAATTACTTCTGTTACAGATATGTGTCAAAGAAAACCTTGTGTGGTTTGTCTCGCTCCTACGGCACTGTGTTCCACCCCAGCTCAGCTGCTCCAACGACAAAAGGGTTCACCACAGCAGGGATCCGCTCTCCAGACTGTCTTTCGCCGCCTCTGATCTTCTTCCCCGCCGCCGGCACCCACGGCAACTGCATTACCATCATCAACTGAGCAGATGACCTTGAGGACTACACGGGTCCGCAAGAGAGGTTGCACTCTTCCGTGTCTGCTTACGTTATGTGTCGCTTAATATGATGACATGCTACATTATCGTCGTGTTCACCTATTAGACTCCGAGTCAAGTACAAACTAATGCTGAAACTTGAGTTTTTAAATGGTTGTGGGGTACATATTGGGGCAGCAATCAATACAATCTATCTACTATCTGGTTAATCTCCGGTGTCTACTATGAGTTTCATGTTGGGTGCAAGCAAACATTAAAGGAGCCATTATCTGTATTTTTTAACTAAAGCTATTATCTGCCTGCTATCATTGGTTTTGGGTCTATCCACAGTTTTCTACCATCACTCTGGATTTGTGCATGCACTCCTTACATAATCTCACTATGTTTTATTCCTATGCATGCCAGTTATTGTACACAATGGAACTGGTCATGTAGAGCAAAAGAGACGAGCCTTGTGTGGCAATAAAATTTCGTGCAGACGTCGTTCCATGGTGGGCGCAAAGGCAGCCCCCCTCCACCCATTTTGGATCTTAATCAAGAGGAAGATAACTGTTCTGAGGGGGATTCAGAAGGAGAAGACCACTCCTATTTACCCCATGAGGTCTTTGCTCTAACTTGGCATGATGATGTTGGTAATATCATGCATATGGTGCCTTGCATTGCTTACTGTATACATTAAAGATGTCATCTGGTTAGTTTAGACATGCTTTGTGTCAATGCCATATGTTTAGTTTCTTTATCGTATATGTGAATCATGCAATGCCATCTTGTCTAGCCAGGCATCATATATGTGAATTTTGCAATGCCACCCTGGTTAGCCAGTCATCTTATATGTGAATTATATCATGCCATTATTTTTTTATTATGTGTTAAATTTGTCAACAATTTTAGTACATTCAATTACTCTTCCTGTGCATCAGCCATTCGGCACGGTCATGGAAAAATCTAGAGTGGAAACAAGGACTTCAGAGCATACAATGCTATCTGACGAAGCGCATGTCTGGCTGGTTACCGATAGCTCCTCAGAGGAGGATTCAGAGACAGATGACCAGTCATATCCCCCCTCCCGAGGTGCATGCCCTAATTTGGCAGGGTTATGTTGCTCATATCGTGCGTATGGTATCTTGCATTGCTATGTCATTTGCTTAGTTTAGACATGCTTTGTGTGAATGCCACCTGTTTAGTTTCTAATTACCATATATGTGAATTATGCAATGCCATCTTGTTTAAAGACATTATATATGTGAATTATGCAATGTTATCTTGTTGCAAGGCATGATGTATGTGAATTATGCAATGCGATGCTGTTTAGGCAAGCGTCATATATGTGAATTATATCATGCCGTCCTTTTTTTGTATTTCTCATTGCTTTTGTTGACAATGTTTGTATATTCAACTGCTCTTCCTGTGCATCAGCCATTCGAATTAGTGATGAAGAAATCTGCGTGAAAACAAGGTCTTCAGAGAAGACAATGCTACCTGCTAAAGCAGATATCTTGCTGGTTACAGATAGCTCTTCAGAGGAGGATTCAGAGGCAGATGACCAGTCCTATTATCCCCCTGAGGTGTATGCTCAAACTTGGCAGGGTTATATTACTCATATAATGCATATGTTGTATTGCAATGCTTAGTTTTTACATCATATACACAATATTGAATACCATCTCCTTAGTTGACACATCATATATGCGATTGCCGTGTGCTCACTTCCTTAGTATATAAATCATATATTTGAATTATGTCATGCCATGATGTTTACATAGATAGCATGTATCTGAATTATGGCATGGCAACCCATTTTCTAAAGACATAATATAGTTATATCATCTCATCCTGTTTACATAGTCATCATATTTTAAATTATGTCATTCTATCCATGAATTATATCATGCCATCATGTTTCCATCGACGACATGTTTGTGATTTATGGCATGCCAACCACTTTAATAGACACATCGTATAGTTATATCATGTCATCCTGTTTACACAGTCATCATATTTTGAAGTATGTCATTCTATCCTGTTTAGTTAGCCATCATACATGTGAAATTGTGTCATGCTATCCTGTTTAATTAGCCATCATATATGTGAAATTATGTCCTTCTATTCTGTTTGCTTAGACAACATAAATGTGAATTATTTCATGCCCTGTTTTCTTCCCTACTATCCATTGCACCTGTCTATCTTACAATGTCTGTACATTCAATTACTTTTCTTGTTTATCAGCCATTTCAATTGGAGGGTGTGATGTCAGTATCTGTGGGAGGAAAAACACGGTCTTCAGAAAAGATTGTGCTACCTGTTGATGAAGATAGAACCACGGTTGTACTTGCCCAAGAACCAGCCCCACCACACATAACCCACACTCATGCAGATTGTACCCCTACCCAGTTGGACAGAGAACCAACTACACCCCTTCTAACCCCAACCCCAGCAGATAGACACCCAGTTCCCGTTGACACAGCACCGTCTCCACCACAGAGCACCCAAACACGAGCAGTTAGTAAGGCAACTGCAGTGCCCAAATCACGAGGACCACCACTCCGAACCCGAAGTCAATGCTTAAAGCAGAAGAAGAATTGTTCTCAGGTCAGGTTCCGTAGCTATGGTTCATACTACTTTGCTCTTTCATCACTGTATTTACTGATACCAACTAATTTCAAATTTGAAGGATGCAATTGAAACTCCAATGGCGCAACAGGTATGTTTTAAGCCTGTTTCTTCAACATGTTTGGCTGTTTGCTGTTGTAACTTGCTCTATGTTGATTTCAATTTCAATTGAATAAATAGTTATATTCTCATGCCATGCACATTACAAGTGTTGTTATTGCTGTGTAGTTTCCCACACATATATTTTGTCTATGCTGCTTTGTCTTAAATAGATATGATTCGAACTGTATCTATCTTGATTTGGCAACATAAACTAGAATGATATAGACCATACAGTGACCATACTACATAGATATATGTTTGTTTCATGCTGTTATCCTGTCCACCTTACTACTGAACTAGTTTACCAAAATGAGTTTCATATACTACATTGTAAACCTGAGATGTGTTTGTTTGTTTCTCTTTTAGAACGCGGATAAAATATTGGAGAAGAGTACCCTGTTATGCAATGGTAAAGGAAGTAATGCATATAAGGTTCAAGATAGTGAGACATCCCTGTTGGTCTCCAATAAAGATGATAAAAACTATATTGAAGACACTGAGACAACCCCAAAGTCCTGTCTTGATGTAGTGTTAGAGTTACTGGCTACCACTGCTGGCACCAGCTCTTCGAACTCGTTGCCTGAATCAGTTCGGCTTCTTGAGTCTCAACTTCAAGTTGAAAGACATCGATCAGATGTTATGCGACAGGAAGCCGAAGGACTGAGGAAATCCCTGCAGAATTCAGATGCATACTTTCTGGTGCAACAGCAAGCGCTAGAGGACTTAAGCGCCAAACAAGAGAAAGTTAATAAGCTTGCTAAGCATCTTGCCAGCATTATGGGTACCCAGGATATTGTTCCTTGAGCTCTTCTGAAGTGGTTTCAGTTCTAGACTTGTTTTGCTGCGGCGTTTATATGCTGCTGTGTTCCCTATATTTGCACTGCTGGCGAACTTTGATGCCCAGTGGATGTAATATGTGTAATAGTCGTGATAGCCTAGTGTAAGTTGCTTGCTTATTTATTTCCTTGTTGTCTTGTTTATTTGTTTGCTTGTAGTCAGTGCAGTTCTTTTTTTGCGATTTGCTAGTGGCTGCAATAACCTATTTTTTAAAACTAGGCCACAATAACCATGGGCTAATATTTACTGTAGTGACACTGGGCCTCCTACGGGCCGTAGAAACAGTGGACCTTCTACGGGCCGTATAAACAATGGGCCTTCTACGGGCCGTAGAAACAGTGGGCCTTCTACGGGCCATAGAAACAATGGGCCTTCTACGGGCCGTAGAAACAATGGGCCTTCTACGGGCGGTATCATCAATGGGCCTTATACGGGCCGTATGATCGATTGGCCAAACATGGGCCAAACAGACCGCATTCTGGCCGTAAATGGGCTAGAGTTGGAATCGCTCGTTCATGGGCTGACCATAACGGGCCATCGTTAATAGGCCATATTTGATGACGCTATGAAAACGGCCCAACGTATTAACGAACCACAAACGGGCCGACTGTAACCATGGGCTGAATTTGGCCCACAAGGAGAAAATAACAGTAACGGGCCGTAAGTAAACGAATGCTGGAAAATAGCCCAAGAATAAATGGGCTCTGAGAAGGCCGAAAGATAACATGGGCTGGAAACGGCCCAACGGAATTATGGGCCGTTAATGGGTACAAAGTGATACACTATTCTTTATGGGCCAGTTTCACCACGGGCTGTTAATGGGTGTAAAGTGATACACTGTTCATTACGGGCCAGTTTCACCACGGGCCGTTAATAGGCCAAGAGTTACATAGGGCCTCATATGGGCCGAAAGACGTCATGGGCCATACATGGGCCAGAAGTGAAAACGGGCTGGAATCATATTGGATGGCCCAGATGACGCTACAGGGCCTAATTCGAATAGGGTGTAACGGGCCTTGGGTTAGCGGGTTGTAAATGGGCTATATGCGAACAGGCCGTTAACAGGCTTTCCATGGGCCGGCCCGCCACCTTTTGACCAAGTCAAACGGGCCGGCATTTTCACAGGAATGGGCCTCTGTTGGGCCGTGCCACGTGTCGACGTATCATAGGCGCCTTCTGTCCAATGAGTGGATGACATCTGTCCCAGCGATGAGCCGACACGTGTTTCCTCCAGCCAATGATGATTTTACACGTGGATAATCCCCATTGGTCGGGGCTGTTAACGGGTTATCGGATCCAAAACCCGACCCGATAGCTTAACGGTGTTCCGTTACGGTGGATGCCACGTGTTGGTCACCCTTGATGAAAGCACTTCTATGACGTGCGATTTATCGTCACGGAAGTGGACACTTCCATGATGATAATTTTGGTAATGTCATGGAACACTTCTATGATATCACAAGTATGACTATCTTGATACTGTCATAAAATCGTCATGGATGTACATGCATGAAAGAAAACACGACCTACTGTGACAAACACGTATCATCACGGAAGTGTATTTTTTTGTAGTGCCAGAGGGCGCCCAGAAGGAGAGGTGGGACGAGTGGCGGAGCCAATGGTGCTGGATCGAGGAGGAGGATCCACAGGAGTTCTGCCGGGTTCACCAGAGTCCTCCGGTCCGCCGCAAGGACTGGAGCAACCTCGACACCAATGACAAGAAGCTGTCGGTTGCCACCACCAGGATCAACCACCTCACGGTGGCCGGGCTCACCCTCGAAATGATCGGGGCTGATTTCATCCGCCGCCGGATTGCCCCACTGCAGAACAAGGGGAGGCTGGCCTGGGACTACATGAACGCAGCCGACATCATGAGGTTCCGCCCTGGCTTGAAGCACAACTTCAAGGTGATGAGGCATGCTCACTTTTGCCAGAGGCTCTTCCAGCTCAAGGTGAGTGAAAACGGCAGAGCTGAGTGGACCGGCAGAGCCGAGAAGGCCGGCAAGGCCGTCAAGGCGTCTCTGTTTGGGTTGCCGGCGAGTGTGGTCCTGTTGAGGAACAACTCGCGCCAGACTGCCATCATTGCCATGATGCCGGACTTCAACGCACACGGCCTCGATTCTCTCTGGGTCGAGCCGGAAGCGGAGGAGGTGCAGGCGTTCTTCGACAACTTGTGGGAGAATTATGTCCGTGAAGAGGCACTGCTCATCTGCGACACCACCAAGGAGGAGCTGGACTACATCGCCGCCAGGGCGGCGGATGCGACGCTCGCCAAGGAGGTTGGAAGTACCGGCACCGTGGAGGATGAGACCGGTGCGGCCGCGGAGGAGAAAGAGCTCGCCGGATGGGCGGAGTCTGCTGGGGAGGCCAGCAGTGCCGGTGTTGGGGCCCCCTCGTTGAAGACGTGGTCGAGGAGTCGACCGAAGAAGAGGCCGAAGCTGTCGACCCCTCGGCCACAGGGAAGAGGCGCGTCCTGCGGTGGGCCAGCTCCACCAAGCCGGTCCGGCCCGGCAGGACCGCGCAGCGGCAACAGGTCGAGGAGCAGTCCATGCGCCAGACGAGAGCCGCGATGACGAAGGCCACGGGAGCGAAGAAGGCGGTGAAAACCGCGGTAGCAAAGAAAAAGGTGGCCGCCTCCTCCTCATCCAAACGGCGCCAGACCCCATCCCCTTCTCCTTCTCCTTCGGATAGCACCTCAGAGGTTAATTTTGACCTCGGGTCCTTCAGCCCGTAGAGGAAAAGGGAGGCTAGTGGAAGAGAGGTGGAGGATGAGTAAGTGCTTCGCCCTCCATCATCTCTTGACCCCATGCCTGTGCTATCCTCTTTTAACTTGATGTTATCTTCACAGGGACACGGAGACGTTGGCCCAGAGGGTGGCGAAGAGGGCCAGGGCCTCGACGGGCGACAAGCCCCGACGAGCACTCCGCGCACGCCAGAGTTGGTGGTGATCAGCCCGGGCGACAACCCCCGATGTAGCCCCCACTTCAGCCCCCAGTGTGAGTTCACTACTCACTTCCCGTCGATGCGTGTTGGGGCACGATACCTTGGTGCTGATATTTCCGGGTTCGCAGGAGGAGAGCGGCAGCAGGAGGAGCCACTGAGGGCCACCCCCCAACACGCCGCCCCCATCAACCACACCGCCTAGAGGGGCGTCCCCGACAAGGTCACCAAGCACCGAGCCCACCCGCACGGAGGAGGAGGAGGTGAACTTAGGCAGCAGTGGTTCCATCCCGGCAACGAACGTTGCTGGGGAGGGAAACATTTCTTCCCAGCTTGGAGCGGGTACGTGGCCCGCCTCCTATCCCTGTCTTTTCTTCTTCTTCTTGAACCTTGATTTTGGCCCCGTCTCATTCTCCTTCTTGGTATCCAGACCCTCCCTCGGTAGACCAGGAGGATATTGATACCGTCATCAAGGAGGCTGACAAGATTGCTACCAAGGAGGCCGCCAAGGGGCCCGCCGGGGAGGCTCGCAAGGCCGCTGCCGAAGGGGCCGACAAGGGGCCTGCAGGGGAGGGGGTGCCTGACGACCAACCTTCCTCTCCTACAGCCCCTGGCTTGTGCAAGTACTTGGAGGTGGGCGACAACCTATTCATCCATCTCCCAGGGATGGCGAGCACCAGGGTGCCAAACGAGGGGGAGGTGTTCGACGACGAGGCGCTTGCCACCACCGGGCATCAGGTTGTTGATGAACCGAGCACCGGCGGCGGCGGTTCCCAAGAGGAGAAGTTTCTCCGGGCCATGAGCGTCAACTTCTGGAAGCTCCAAGCGCTCCACCGTGCCCGCCTAGACAAGGCGAAATCCAGGATGGCGGCAGCGGACAAGGCAGAGGCGGATCTTGAGGAGCGCGTCGCTCAGATGCAGGCCTGGTTCCGCGAGGCTCAGGAAGAACTGAAGGCTGCCTAGGGTGAGCTGGCTGAGCGCAAACGGGAGCTCATCCTAAAGCAGGGCTGACGTCAAGAAGGCCCAGGAGGTGGCGAAGGAACAGGCCACCAAGGACAAGGCCGCTCGGCAACAGCACCAGGCTCTGCTGAACTCCCAGGAGGAGGACCTTGCCGCCCATGAGGAGGCGCTCGCCGCAACACTCCGTGGCAAGGATGAGGAGATCGAGAAGCTCGTCGCGTAGTGGACCCATGAGCTGGGGAAGAGGCACAAGGAGGCACTCAATGCTCAGGCCTTAGTCAATGCCTGCAAGGTGAAGGAGCTGGAGCTGGAGTGGGAGGAGCTGAAGAAGAGAGTCTGGGCACTGACGAGGAGAGGGACGTGGCCAACCGCACTCTGGAGGATGCACAGGTCGCCATCTCTGACAAGGCCAAGCTACTCTCCGAGGCCAGCGACTCCATCAACGATCTGAAGTTGAAGCTGGACGACTTGGAGGGAAGCTTTCGGAGGCCGGGGCTCGCGAGGAGACCCTGAATGAGGCCCTGGAGGACGAGAAGCGGCTGCGGAGGGATGGCGCCGCCGAGTACGAGGAGTACACGAAGGGCGTAAACCTCTGGATCAGCCGCCTCGTCGACGTCGCCGGCAAGATCACCACGAAGCTGGCTGCCATGGGGATGCCGAACGTCAGGTACTCCCAGGAGCCGAACGTGAACCCCAATGCCAGGTTGACCCTATTCTTCGAGGGCGTCCTCGACACCCTGTAGGAGTTCCGTTCCAACCGAGCGACCTCTCTAGCCAATGAGGCCCGGAAGCTCTGCCGGGGCGCCCTGACCAAGGTCCTCACCAAGGTGGCGTACTAGAACCCCAACGTCAACTTTATCGAAGCGCTAGAAAGCTTTCCGGAGGACGTGGACCTCACGATGCTCGAAGAGCGTATCGAGCCCATCATCAGCCGCGTCGATGGAGTCAGGAGGGTGGAGGGCCATCGCCGAGACTAGGCACCCCGTTCCTCATTACTGCTACGAGTTCATGACCAAGACGATTTTATCTTAAGTTAGAACAGCAACAATTGATGTAATATAACTCTGCAGTACTTTAAGATGAAACATGCTATCTTCCTGTATTGATCTTTCTTTGTACGTATGCACCCTACACCCAGTAGGATAGATTTGCCGGCGCATAAACCCATGCTATGGCGCCTTGAGGACGGATCCTTAGTAGCCTACAGGGGGCGCTTGCTGCCGGACAAACCACCTTGCCGTTCTCAGCGTGACCACTTAAACTGTTGAGCGGACTCGAAACAGAGCAAGGGCGTTGCTAATAGCGGGTCGGCCACCTTGCCGTCCTCAGCGCGGCCGCTTGAACTGTTGAGCGGACTCGAAATAGAACAAGGGCATTGCCAATAGCGGAAGGGTCCCATTGCGTGCAGGTTCTCCGTACAGATCTTTCGAGGAGAATAATCTTATATTAAGAAGAATTTTTCGAAGTTGTGCGTGACTTAGCTTTTTGCAGCCATGCGGAAGGTCGTTGCAGGCACGGACGGCATCAGAGTGCGGCTGATTGACGTCGCCTTCTCTTCTTGGGCCATCGCGATGAGGGAGATGGTAAGTTGACTGCAAAACCGGATTTTCACAGCTTGCACCCCCTACCTGGTGCGCCAAAGATGTCGGTGGGAACGACACCTATGGGATCACGGGGAATCCCTTCTACAGTTGGTGTCGGTGTACAAAAAGGGAGGGTACACTTTTTGTACCCCTATAACTGTGCACGGGCAGTCTGAGCCACGGGCGCCGCCACACCGAGCACGGCAAGGGAGGTAAGCCAAGGTAAGGTCGGAGCTGAAGAGAAGCAGAACGACGCCAAGACCAAGACCACAAAGAGCAAAGGGGACAGAGGATCTTGCCGGGGGGAAGCTTTAGCTAACCCGGCAAGATCCTTGCCGTGGTAGCTCGCCCCACACCTACGGAGCGAAGTCACCCTTGAGTCCACTGCCCCCATGGGGCAAGGATTCGGGAGACATCCCCGTGGTGGCATGCAGATCTTTGTGAAGACATTCAAGATCAGATACCCACTTAAGAAGGTGATGATCCTTGGCGGGATCCCAGCCAAGGAGGACCACAAGGCCCCCGGCAAGAGCCTTGCCGGGGATGACAGCGGGCGCCACGGCAAGACCCTTGTCGGGGCCCCGGCAAGGCCCTTGCCAAGGATGCCCGTGGGTCCACCATCAGGCCCGCACCAGTCGCACGTCCACTGCCGTTCGCATGCAGCTGCTGACCCAACCAGTTGGGCAGGCACCTGCGTGGCGGCATATAGATCTTCGTGGAGACCCACCGCTGCGCCACCTCAGCTGCCTGCCTGCCTACATGGCACCACAAGCACCGCTGGCCAGGGAGCGTGTCGACGCAAGAGGGAGTGGCGAAGGACGAGACATGGCTCTCCCCCATCCCCGATAAAGCAAAGACACCTAAGCAAGGCGCATTAAATACGCCTTGTCATGTAATGCGAGGGATAACCTCGCATTACTGTACCCTTTCCACCTCCTGTGTGCCACTGTGGCAACCGCTTTCCTATAAAAGGAGGCCCGAGGCGACCAGGAGGAGGATTCGGCTTTTTGGAGCTCTTCACGCCCATTGCTAGCTCAAGAACATAGATAAACAATCCACCAAAGCAGGAGTAGGGTTTTACGCATCCTCGCGGCCCGAACCTGGATAAAGGAACCGTGTGCTATCTTTTTGATCTGCTCTTCTCGCGACCCCGCGCCCCGCAACCGTAGTAGGGATTCTTGTGATCCCATAGGTGTTGTTTCCCACCGACATCCTTGGCGCGCCAGGTAGGGGGCGCAGTTGCGAGAATCGGCTTTGGCAGTCAGCCCGGCGCTCCTTCATCTTCGTGACCCTTGAAGAAGAAAGGAGGCCAGAAGATCGACACTCGAGCGATCACAAACAGAAGCTAAGTTGCACTGAACCCTTGCTTATACTACCCTTCTTATTTGAGGTTATTCCCCCCGGAGATGTCACACCTTTGTATGAAAAACCTGCACGCCAAGGGGCTCTACCACGATCGGCAACGCCCTTGCCCTATTTCGAGTCCGCTCAACAGCTCAAGCGGCTACGTCGAGAGTGGCAGAGTAGCCTTCCGCGATCAACAACGCCCTCGATTCTGACTCGAGTCAAGCTCGACAGTTCGAGCGGCCGCGTTCGGAATGGGAAGGTGGCTCGTCCGGCAGCACGCGTACCCGGCAGGCCATGGGGATCCGTCCCCAAGACGCCGCTTGGGGCTTCCGCGCCGGCGAGCCATCCCGATCGGCGTAGGGCACACATACAAAGAGGAATTGAACGGGGAAATAACATGCATGAAAATTAAGAGTACTTCAAAGTTATATTACATCACATCATTGCTGCGGTTCTAACTAAAGATAAAATGTGTCTTGGTCGGGAACCCGCAGCGGCGAAGAAGAATGCGACGCCTAGTCCCGGCGCTGGCCTTCCACACTCTTGATTTCGTCGATGCAGTCGGTGATGGGCTTGATGCGCTCCTTGAGCACCGTGAGGTCAACACCATCTGGCAAGCTCGTCATCGCGGCCGCGAAGTCAAGGTTGGGATTCTAGTGCGCCACCTTGGTGAGGACCTTGGTCACGACCCTCCGGCAAAGCCGCCGGGCCTCCTCGGCCTGTGTGGCCATCCTGTTGGAGTGAAGATAGGCCAAGGCTCCGAGGACACCTTCGAAGAACTGGGTCAGCTTGGCATTGACGGTCCCGCTGCGCTCAGGGGTGTACCTCACGTTTGGCACCCCCATGGTGGCCAATTGCGAGGTGACCCTGCCGGCAACGACCTCCAGATGGCTGATCCACCTGTTCTCACCGGCCACGTATTCTTGGTGGGAGGCGGCCTCGTTTACCCACAGCTGTTTCTCCTCCTCCAGGCTCCTGATCAAGGTCTCCTCCCGAGCCCTGCTCTCCGACAACAGCTTCTCGAGATCCTCCAGCTTCATCTTGAGGTCTCTGATGGAGTTCCGCGCCTCGGAGAGCTCTCCAGTCCTGCTGATGAGCGCTCCTTGCGCCTCTACCAAGGCGCGGTTGAGCGTGTTCTTCTTGCCGGACAGCTTGAGGGCCTGCTCCTTCAGCTCGTCCCACTCTGCTTCCAGCTCCTTCACCTTGCCCGCATGGGCCAGGGCTTGGGCACCGAGTGCCTCTTTGTGCCTCTGCTCCAGCTCACGGGTCTGCCGCGCGACAAGGGCCTCGAGCTCCTTGTCCTTGCCGCGGAGCGTTGCGGCAAGCTTCGCCTCACGCGCGGAGAGGTCCTCCTCCTGGGAGTCCAAGGCGGCTTGATGCTGGTTCCGGGTGGCTTCGGCCGCGGCAGCCAAGTTCGCCGCCTTCTCCTGGGCCTTCTCGATGTCGGCCAGCTTCATGGTGAGCTCCACATCGTTCTGGGCCAATTTCTCCTGAAAGGCCCTCTGCTCCTCGCGAGATTGGTGGAACCAGGTCTGCATCTCGGCGACGCGCGCCTTGAAGTCCACCTCCGCGTTGTCCACCGCTGCCGCCCTGGACATGACTTTGTCCAGGCGGGCGCGGTAGAGCACTTGGAGCTTCCGGAAATTGTCCCCCATGGCGCGGAAGAGCTGCTCTTCTGGAGAACCGTTGCTGCCAATGCCCGGCGCGTCGACAACCTCGAACCCGGTGGCGGCAAGCACCTCGCCATCAAAAACTTCCCCTTTGGCGGGCGCTTGGCTTGACGCCCCTGGGAGGTGGACGAAAAGATCATCACCCACCTTCAGATACCTGCCGGGGCCCGAGGTTGAGGAGGAGGGAGGCTGATCATCCATCACCTCTTCCTCGGCGGAGGCCTTGCCGGCCCCCCTGGCAGGACCACCGCTGGCGCCCTCGGCGGAAGCCTCGCCGGTAGCCTTGGCGGCCCCCGCGGCGGCATCCTTGGCCGCGCCCTTGGCAGCCTCATCAGCGGCGGCCTCGTTAGCATTCTTGGCGGCCTCCTCGGCGGCAATTTTTTCGGCCTCAGCTGCGGCCTCTTCGGCAATATCTCTGACAATGGTGTCCACGTCCTCCATGTCTGTTGAAGGAGGGCCTGGGCAGCAGCGGGAGCAATGAAGCCAAGAAAAGTATAAGGGAAAAGAACAGAGATGAAGGACGGGCGACTCACCAGTGCCGGGCTGTGAAGCAGAAGTCCCCTCTCCGCCAGCATTTGGCGCCGAGGCAGAGCCACCAGCGCCTGAGTTCCCCTCTTCCTCCATGGGTGTGGACTCCGTGCCTGATGCCCTTGCTGGGGACACCCCCCCGCGGCGGCATAGTCGATGGGGGTGGTGTGTTAGGAGTAGCCCTTTGTGGCTCCTCCTGCTGCCGCTCCCCTCCTGCAAACCCGGCAAGGTCAGCATCGTGGCATCGAGCGCCTACCGCATGTCGAGTAAGAGGAGGGTGACGAACTTACGCTGGGGGCTGCGCCGGGGGCTGCTGTCCGGGCTGCTCAGCACCACCATTGGTGTCTTTGAAGCCCCAGCCGGGGGCTGGCTGCTCGCCGAGGTCCTCGCCCTCTTCGCCCTCTGGGCCAACGTCTCTGCATCCCTAACAAAGCAAAAATGGATCAAGACAAGCGACCCAATTCAGGGAAATGGAAATGACAGTAAGGAACGGAGTACTTACTCGTCATCCATCTCCTTCTCTTCCGCCAGTTTCCTTCTCCTCTCCGGGCTGAGAGGTCCGAGATCAAAAGGGAGCTCCGCATCATCATCCGAGTCGACGCCTGCCGGAGGAGGCAAAGAAGGCGGCGGGGTCTGTGTGCGCCCAGATGAGGAAGGGGATGTCGCCTTCTTCTTCTCTGTGGCCTTCGCCAGCCTCTTCGCTGCTGAGGCCCTCGTGTGACGCTCGGACCCTTCCAGGGTCAATTGAGGCCGCGTGGCCCTGCCAGGCTGGACCGGCTCACCGGAGCCAGCCCGCCGCAGGACTCGCCCTCTTCCCCTGGCTGTTGTCGAGCCTGCCGCCATGCCCTCCTCCGACGACGACTCGTCGGTCGCGTCCTCGACGAGCGGAGCTCCGGTGTCGGCGTTGCTGGCCTCCCCAGTGGCCGCCGCCCACAGGGTGAACTGCTCCTCCTCCGTGGCCGTGGCGACCTCATCCTCCACGCCCCCGGCGCTGCCGGCCTCCAGAGCAAGCTGTGCCTCCCTTGCCCTGGTGGCGATGTAGTCTAGCTCTGCCTGGGTGGTGTCCATGACAAGCCACCGCTTGGCGTCAGCATTGGCGTACACCTCAATCAAGGTGTCGAAGAATTGTTGTACGTCTGCGGCCGTCGGCTCCCTCCAGCTCGGAACAGGGCCGTGCGCGTTGCAGTCCGGCATCATGGCGATGATCTCAGACCGGCGCGAGTTATTGCACAATGGGACCACCCCCACTGGCAACTTGAAGAGCGGCCCCTTGCCGGCCTTTACGGCAAACCTTACGGCCTTGCCGGTCAGCTCGACCTCGCCGTCGCGATCCACATCCAGCTGGAAGAGCCGCTGGCAGAAGTGGGCATGCGCCATCACCATGAAGTTGTGGTCGAGGCCAGGGCGGAGCCGCAAAATGTCAGCCGGATTCGTAAAGAGCCAAGCTGGCCTCCCCTTATTGTGCAATGGGGCGATCCGGCGGCGAATGAAATCCGCCCCGATCATCTCGAGGGTGAGCCCAGCCCGGGTCAGCCGGAGAATCCTGGTGGTGGAGACAGTAAGCCTCCCGTCGGCGGCATCGACATCACCCCAATCATTGCCGTGAACCGGCGGCACTCGGCAGACCTTGCAAAATTCCGGCGGGTCTTCATCTTCAATCCAGCACCACCGGTCACGACATTTGTCCCACCTCTCCCTCACGGCACCATCCGGGTACGCTTCCTTGGATCTTGGGATCCAGATGACGCAACCAGCGACGGCACCTCCCGTTTGGATTCGAGGATAGAAGTAATGGCGGAAGAGCGCCGTGTTGGGCTGCACTCCGGCAAAGCCCTCGCAAAGATGCGCAAAGCAAGACATGCACGCCACCGCGTTCGGAATAAAATCCAAGAGGCGAATACTAAAGGTGTGCATAATGTCGTAGAAGAAATCGGAGAAAGAAGGGCATAACCCGCAAGAAAAGTAGTCAACGAAGAAGGGGTACCGATTTGGGGCAGGATCGGCGCAAGCGGCAGGAATGACGTGCGTCGCCGGGTGTCCCGAGTTCTCTCCCCCCATCTTCACTCCCCACAGGGGCTTGAAGGAGGCCCAGAGCTCATGAACGTCAACCGTCGAGGGGAAGAAGAAGGCGGACTTCGTCTTGTCCCGCAACAATGCGCTCTCCGGCGGCTCCACAGTCCCAGAGCCCTTAGCCACCCCCTTGCCCTTGGCGGATTTGGGTGCCATGGCGGCCAAGGAGTCTAGAGGGTTGAGGAAGGGGGTGGCGAAGTAGCGACGGCGGGCGGCGGCGAAAGCTTGCAAGGGAAGGAAGAAAGGGAACGGCGGCTCTGAGATTGGTAAAGGCACGAAGGAAGAGGAGAAAGTGAGCAGCGCGCCTGCGGTTATTCCTTCTTACGGGGGAGAACGTGGGCCGCCTCCTTTCACATTAACTGTGATGTGACGCATGCCCGCGGGAAGCAACCCCACGCATGCCGCCCACGTCACACACGCCTCCCCACGCCGCGTCACGCGCGGGAAGCGTGGGAAGCGCAGCGCGCGAAGAAACTTACCGCGGTAAAAACTGCCCCGCCTGCCCGCGCACCGTTTTTGGGCCTAGCCCAACAACGCGTTGCGCTTATGTGTGGCCCAGGCCTGGGGGCTCCTATCGGTGTACAAAAAGGGGGGTACACTTTTTGTACCCCTATAACTGTGCACGGGCAGTCTGAGCCACGGGTGCCGCCACACCGAGCACGGCAAGGGAGGTAAGCCAAGGTAAGGCCAAAACTGAAGAGAAGCAGAACGATGCCAAGACCAAGACCACAAAGATCAAAGGGGACAGAGCAGACCCCCCCGGCAAGATCCTTGCCGGGGGGCAGCTTTAGCTAACCCAGCAAGATCCTTGCCGTGGCAGCTCGCCCCACACCTACGGAGCGAAGTCACCCTTGAGTCCACTGCCCCCATGGGGCAAGGATTCGGGAGACATCCCCGTGGTGGCATGCAGATCTTTGTGAAGACATTCAAGATCAGATACCCACTTAAGAAGGTGATGATCCTTGGTGGGATCCCAGCCAAGGAGGACCACAAGGCCCCCGGCAAGAGCCTTGCCGGGGATGACAGCGGGCGCCACGGCAAGACCCTTGCCGGGGCCCCGGAAAGGCCCTTGCCAAGGACGCACGTGGGGCCACCATCAGGCCCACACCAGTCGCACCTCCACCACCGTTCGCATGCAGCTGCCGACCCAACCAGTTGGGCAGGCACCTGCGTGGCGGAATACATATCTTCATGGAGACCCACCACTATGCCACCTCAGCTGCATGCCTGCCTACATGGCACCACAAGCACCGCTGGCCAGGGCGCATGTCGACGCAAGAGGGAGCGGCGACGGACGAGATAGGGCTCTCCCCCGTCCTCGATAAAGCAAGGACACCTAAGCAAGGCGCATTAAATGCGCCTTGTCATGTAATGCGAGGGATAACCTTGCATTACTGTACCCTTTCCACCTCCTGTGTGCCACTGTGGCAACCCCTTTCCTATAAAAGGAGGCCCGAGGCGACCAGGAGGAGGATTCGGCGTTTTGGAGCTCTTCACGCCCATTGCTAGATCAAGAACACAGATAAACAATCCACCAAAGCAGGAGTAGGTTTTTACGCATCCTCGCGGCCCAAACCTGGATAAAGGAACGGTGTGCTATCTGTTTGATCCGCTCTTCTCGTGACCCCGCGCCCCGCAACCGTAGTAGGGATTCTTGTGATCCCATAGGTGTCGTTTCCCACCAACAGTTGGCGGGCGCGGGGCTATGGAAAGAGCGGGTTTAGAAGATCACCACAGGGAATTTATCCAGGTTCAGGCCGCAAGTGATGCGTAATACCCTACTCCTGCTGGTTTGTCTTTATTTGGTGTTCTTGGACTAGCTACAAAGTGTGCAGGGTCCAAAAAGTCTGAATCCTCCTCCAGTATGCCTAGGGCCTCCTTTTATAGCCAAAGGGGGGCGCCACAGTGGCACACAGGAGGTGGAAAGTTTGTATTGTATACAAGTCGATCGCCTGGCATCGTACGACAAACACATTTAATGCGCTACCGACGTGCCCTCTCACTTTATTGGGGATGGCAAGGAGGCTGGTCTCGTCCGTCGCCGCCTCGTCTCGCTCTAACGCATGGCCAGGCTGACTAGGTGTGCAGCGCCACGCTGGCTGGCTGGCTGCTGAGTTGGTGCGGTGGCAGAGTCTTCACGAAGATCTGCATGCCACCACGCAGGTGCTTGCTGAGTTGGCCTGGAAGCCGCACGTCGCCATGCAGGTGCCTGCCTTGTTGGCGGGTTGACTACTGTATTAGAACGGCGGTGGAGCCTTGGCAGGTGGGGGACTGGCTATGGCCCCGTAGATGTCCCCGGCAAGGGTCTCACAGGCGTCCCCGGCAAGGGTCTTGCCGGGGGTTTCCGTCTTCTGGTTTTCATCTAGCCTTGTACGTTCTTGGTCTTCGCAAAGATCTGCATGCCACCATGTAGGCACCTCCTGAGCCTTGGTTCCGGTGTTTGTCGATGGTGTCGGAACTCCTAGGCTCAAGGGTGGCGGCCCTGCTGGTGTTGGGCAAGTTGCCCCGGCAAGGCTCCTGCCGAGGAGAGCCCACCTTGTCCCTTCGCTCCTCGCGCCTCTGTCTTGGTGTTGCTCTGGTAGTCTTGTGTCTTTGCTTCCTCTTCTATCCCGCCAAGCGCGGTCGCAGGCGTGTGGGTGCGACTGCCCGCGCACAAGTAAAGGGGTACAAAAAGGACCCCTACTTTTGTACACCGACAATTATCTATTTTTAATTCTATATGTTTGTACTTTGCTTTCATCTATATATTGATCTGTTCTATCAGTTACTCCCATATTTGCATCTTGCTCTGTTATTTCAATATATCTAATTTACTATCTTAATTTTCATTTCAAGCAGTACATCCCTTGCTTTGCAAGAACAAGAGTAGAAGGAAATCTTGGGCTTTACTTTGTTGATGACTCCCAGGATGTCATATTGACAACGTAGCATGGATTTACAATGATGGTTAGCATAAAAGTTGATAAATATGGTCACTCCTATTTTAATGCGGACCTTTGGAGAAAAATGTCTAAGTGTAATGAACTGAAAGCTGGCAATAAAATTCTAGTGCGTGCACCACAACCTGGTCTAATTAACATGGATGTTTACTTCCCTAATGTCATTAGCCAATCAAACTCTGATCGAGGTTAGTGTCCTTTCAACTTTCTCCATGTTGTCATATTACTTAGAAAAATCGGGGTATTTTTTCTGACTAATTGATCACTATTTAAGCAACTAATTGTGATTTCATATTCTGACTCCGTTCCTAGGCAGTAACAAATTCTATTTACCAATTTATGCACACTATATATTCTTCTTCCATGTTCTGAATAAATAATACCGTTCCACCTTTTAAGCAGGATATGTTGGATGCATAGTGAACGATCTGTATGTTACTAAGCATACCAAATTTCACTGGAAGGACTTGAAGCATGTCATAAACTTTGTTGATAATCTGACAGCGATAGCAAAATGTATGAACGCTAGATTTTGGACGGGATTAATTAGACCTATGGTGTACACATTGACAAGACCAATTGTGTGCAGAAAACGCTGGTAAAAAGTCTTATTTTAATGTTGATGCTCATAAACTATATATATCTTCAATGATATGTTACAATTGGTTTTTATTCTACATGTCAACAGAAATTGCCCACTGTAGCAGTTCCTGGATCGATTTCCCGGCGTGGTCGAATTACACTTGTGCCTGCTAATAATGCCAAAGTGATTCCAAGGTACTACATTTCCCGCAGAAATGGAACCATTCAAATTAACAACTTCTCGCTTGTCGTGGCAATGCATCCATATTGGAAAATTGGAGACACTGTTCTACTCATGCTCTACCAAGGCATAGGAGGGCTCTTCCTTTTCATTGACAAGATGCCGAGTCGCCGTGATCTTGGCCCTCAGCCTCTTAAAATGTGCGCTATTCCTTCCAGCGGATAGTTGTGGTTGTTGGCCCTCAGCCTCTTAAAATGTGCTAGCTGTTACTATGTTAAGTATGAAGATATGGACCATATGGTTGTTGGCCCTTAGCCTCTTAAAATGTGATAGTTGTTACTATGTTAAGTATGTAGATATGGACCATATGGTTGTCAAAACTATGCTACGAAGATCCTCCTTTTGTCGAATAGTGTAACCACTATATATATGTTACTCAAATGATGTTACCCAAGTTCTTAAATTTTCATGGAAAGTATTAGTATCGTACATAGTTCATTGAGTTTAAGCGTGTTCCCGATGTCCAGAAGGCATATGTATATTAATTGTCCATATTGCAAATTCACACACATGTTAACATAAGGAAACGTATGTGTAACTTACTAATCATCGCACATGAGTACTCGCAGACGCATCGTGCGATACTCCTAGCTACCGCAAGCAACTAGTTTGCATTTTTCAAAGTTTTTTGTACACACAGAATCGCACATGAACTAACCTATATACCAGAAGATGGGCACCGGAGGTGGGCCGAGGAGGCCACAACCCCTAGGGCACGCCCAAGTGGGTTGTGCCCACCTGGTGGCCCCCTGTGGTGTTTACTTGTTCCAGTAATTCTTATTTATTCCATAAAAAATCCCCGTGAAGTTTCGGCTTGTTTGGAGTTGTGCAGAATAGGTAGCCTGACGTAGCTTTTTCAGGTCCAGATTTCCAGCTGCCGGAATTCTCCCTCTTGGTGTGTACCTTGCAAATTATGAGAGAAAATGCATTAGAATTACTCCAAAAAGCATTATTATGGATAAAAACATTATAAATAACAGTAAGAAAACATGATGCAAAATGGACGTATCAGGAAAGTTGTTGGTTCCTTCTTGTGACTTCTGCAGTCAGGTTGAAGTTTCATTAACATACATGTTTTTGTTCGAACTACATCTGAATTGTAAAACTGAAGTTTCATTTGCATACATCAACTGCTATAGAATTTTGTACCATAGTGAGGTTTGTTTCAGTTTTCTTTTTGAGAATGGACCAGTTCAGTTCATATGCATCATTCGATGACATTTGTCAACCATTATTATTTTTCCAATATTGTTCATGATCTCCTGGTCGTCCCTTAACATCGGGCTTGTAGCTCGTCTGGCACGCCCTGTGTCTCTCCTATGTCGTTTGTACCCAGCAGTCGCACTAGGCCAAGACGAGGATGAAGCCCCAGCCAACGTAGGAACGGGAGTGATACATCTCCAACGTATCTATAATTTATGAAGTATTCATGCCATGTTTACAACAATTTTATATGGTTTTGGTATGATTTGCATGGAACTAACCCGGACTGACGCTGTTTTCAGCAGAACTACCGTGGTGTTGTTTTTTGTGCAGAAATGAAAGTTCTCCAAATGAGCTGAAACTTTTTCACAATTTTTTTGGAACAAAAGAGACCCCGAAGCTTCGTGGGAGGGCCAGAAGAGCCACGAGGAAGGCACAACCAACCAGGGCACGCCTGGTGGGCCTGGCTTGCCCCGGTGGTTGTGCTCACCTCGAGGCCCATCTTAGCGTGAAACCAACGCCAAAAAATCATATAAATAGAGAAACCATCAGGGGTTAACCTAGATCAGAAGTTCTGCTGCTGCAGGCCTCTATAGCCATCGAAAACCAATCTAGACCCCGTTCTGACACCCTGCCGGAGGCGGAATCATCTCCGGTGGCCATCTTCATCATCGCGGCGGCCACCACGATGAGGATGGAGTAGTCTAGCCTCGGGGCTGAGGGTTTGTACCAGTAGCCATGTGTTTAATCTCTCTCTCTCTCTCTCTCGTGTTCTTGAGATGTCATGATCTTGATGTATCGCGGGCTTTGTTAATACAGTCGGATCATATGGTGTTTTCCCCTCCCTATCTTGTTGTGATGAATTGAGTTTTTCCCTTTGAGATTTTGTTGTTATTGGATTGAATAATTTTATGGATTTGAGAACACTTGATATATGTCTTGCAATTGAATACTCGTGGTAACAATGGGGTATCGTATTGATTCACTTGATATATGTTTTGGCACTCAGCTCACGAATTCCCGAGGTGACATTGGGGTAATCTATGCATAGGGGTTGATGCACGTTCTTGTCTTTATTTCTCTGGTAGATATCTTGGGGCACTCTTTGAAGTTCTTTGTCTTGGACTGAGTATTATGAATCTGAATTTTCTTTGGTGTTATTCTAGTATGAACTCTTGGTTAGATCGATCGGAAAGAATATCTTGGTGTTATTTTAGTACGAACTCTAGGATAGATTGATCAGAAAGAATAGCTTTGAGGTGGTTTCGTACCCAACAAACAATTCCGTCTTATGTTCTCCGCTAGATAGGAACTTTGGAGTGATTCTTCATCGAACGTTGAGGGGTGGTTATATGATCCAATTATATTAGCATTGTTGAGAGATTGCACTAGCGAAAGTACGGACCCTAGGCCTCATTTTCAAGCATTGCAATACCGTTTGTGCTCCGTTTTATCAATTGCTACCTTGCTGTTTTTTTTATTATTCTTATTACAAAAATCAATATCTACTATCCATATTACACTTGTATCACCATCTCTTCGCCAAACTAGTGCACCTATACAAATTACCATTGTATTTGGTGTGTTGGGGACACAAGAGACTTTCTATTATTTGGTTGCAGGGTTGTTTGAGAGAGACATGATACGTCTCCAACGTATCTATCATTTATGAATTATTCATGCCATGTTTACAACAATTTTATATGGTTTTGGTATGATTTGCATGGAACTAACCCGGACTGACGCTGTTTTCAGCAGAACTACCATGGTGTTGTTTTTTGTGAAGAAATGAAAGTTCTCCAAATGAGCTGAAACTTTTTGACGATTTTTTTTGGAACAAAACAGACCCCCGAAGCTTCGGGCCAGAAGAGCCACGAGGAGGGCACAACCCATCACGGCGCACCTGGTGGGCCTGGCTTGCCCGAGTGATTGTGCTCACCTCGAGGCCCATCTTAGCGTGAAACAAACGCCAAAAAATCCTATAAATAGAAAACCATCGGGGGTTAACCTAGATCAGAAGTTTCGCCGCCGCAAGTCTCTGTAGGCACCGAAAACTAATCTAGACCCCGTTCCGGCACCCTGCCAGAGGGGGGAATCATCTCCGGTGGCCATCTTCATCATCCCAGTGGCCACCACGATAAGGAGGGAGTAGTCCACCCTTGGGGCTGAGGGTTTGTACTAGTAGCTATGTGTTTAATCTCTCTCTCTCTCTCTCTCTCTCTCTTGTTCTTGAGATGTCACGATCTTGATGTATAGCGGGCTTTGTTAATATAGTCGGATCATATGGTGTTTTCCCCTCTCTATCTTGTTGTGATGAATTAAGTTTTTCCCTTTGAGATTTCGTTGTTATCGGATTGAATACTTTTATGGATTTGAGAACACATGATATATGTCTTGCAATTGAATACTCGTGGTGAGAATGGGGTATCGTATTGATTCACTTGATATATGTTTTGGCACTCAACTCGCGGATTCCCGAGGTGACATTGGGGTAATCTATGCATAGGGGTTGATGTAGGTTCTTGTCTTTGTTTCTCCGGTAGAAATCTTGGGGCACTCTTTGAAGTTCTTTGTGTTGGATTGAGTATTATGAATATGCATTTTCTTTGGTGTTATTTTAGTACAAACTCTAGGATAGATTGAACGGAAAGGATAGCTTTGTGTTATTTTAGTACGGACTCTTGAATAGATCGAACGGAAAGAATAACTTTGAGGTGGTTTCGTACCCCACAGACAATTTATTCTTATGTTCTCCGCTAGATAGGAACTTTGGAGTGATTCTTCGTTGCACGTTGAGGGATGGTTATATGATACAACTATGTTAGCATTGTTGAGAGATTGAACTAGTGAAAGTACGGACCCTAGGCCGCATTTTCAAGCATTGCAATACCGCTTTTGTGCCCGTTTAATATCTGTTACCTTGCTGTTTTTATTTATTCTGATTATAAAGTATATTTGTACCATCCATATTGCACTTTTATCACCATCTCTTCGCCGAACTAGTGCACCTATACAATTTGCCATTGTATTGGGCGTGTTGGGGACACAAGAGATTTCTTGTATTTGGTTGCAAGGTCGTTTGAGAGTGTCGGTGTACTAGAGTAGGGGTACCCTAGTATCCCGAACTTGTGCACGGGCAGTCGCAGCATCCCGCGGCAAGGCTTGCCGAGTGACCGCCAAGACCCTCCGCGGCTACTTTGAAGACCATTCAAGAGCAAAGTACTCAAACCAAGGCCCCGGCAAGAGGAGCTGGCCGGGAAGGAAACAAAACCCCGGCAAGAGGAGCTTGCCGGGAAGGCCAACCAAGGCATACCAAGAAAACTTGCCGCGACGCGCCACGCGTCCCGGCAAGGCCCGGTGAGCGACAAGCTCCCGAACGCGACAAGACAACGACCGCGGCAAGGCGCTTGCCGCGGCAAACCCCCACTTCGTGCCCGCGCTCCAGCACACCCGCCAACGTGTCGCTCTAGGACCCTCCCAAGCACACGTGGCAGGAGGCCGTGCAGCTAGGGGTGCGCGGTGGCAAGCAGGCGCTGACAAGATAACCATCGTGGCAAACGATGGCGTCCCTAGCGGTCCCTTTCGGTACTGTTTAGGCGACACAGACGGGCAATTAATGCCCTTGTCCCCTGCCGCCAGGGTTAGGTATGATACACTGTAACAGGCAGCTGTGCCTACCACAGCACCTTTCCATTTTTGCCCTTTACCTCCATTGCCACCTGTCGATAACCCCTTGAGCATATAAAAGGAGGCCCATGTGCAATGTAGGAGGGGGGGTTAGCCAGTCCGAACACTCACGCTCGGTCTTGCTAGCCGCTGGTGTGTACTGTAGCACTCCGCGCTCCCGAGCTAGAAATCAATACAAAACCACAAAGCAGGAGTAGGGTTTTACGCGTCCGCGCGGCCCGAACCTGGGTAAATCGCTCGCGTGCTTCGCCTCGATCTGCTCTTTGCACGACCTCCGCCCCCGCCGAACCGAAAGGGACCAGGTCCGCCGGTCCCATAGGTGCCCGTGGATCAACACCCCGGCATCTTTGGCGCGCCAGGTAGGGGGCGTCGAAGTTGTGTGAACCAGATCTGGCGTTCTCGCGAGCTAGATCTTCATCATCTTTATCAACATGCCGCCGAAGAAGAAAGTTTCGGAGGCAGCTGCTCCGTCCGCGCCGAGCCAGCCACCGCCGGAGCAAGCGGTTGGTGGGGCAGGCACCAGCGGAAGGACACGCGTCGACGAGGGAACTCACGGTGCTGCCAGGTCCCAGGACAAGGCTGCGCTGCCCATCGGCGGCGTAGCCGGCTCCCACAATGACCGGGCACACTCCAAGACCTCGGCGTCCGTGCATGCACCGCGCCCATCTCAGGAGGCGCGGGACCGGCAGCGTCATGGTACTCACAGTACCATGCGTTCGCTAGATCAAGATCGAGCTGGTGGATCTCGGAGCGCTCAGGACCACCATGCACGTCAACCTGCTGGCGCGAGCGAGACACGGTCGCCTGGACGAGATACTGCTCCTTCTAACATAGTTAGAAGTCCGAGCATATCCTGCTCCGCGCACCGTTCGCCACCGCCACCCGCCACCGCAGCAGAAGCTTTGGCGCGAGCTCAGCTGCTCCTAGACTACCCTCCAGCGGCGGACAAGATCGACGACTGGAGAGCCACTATCCAGAGTCTCATCGGCTTCGCCAACGGCGACACTCCACGGCAGCCGAGCACGTCTCAGCCGCGGCAAGCCAGCCAGGAATGAGCCAGAGACGACAAGACTGGTGGGGGTGCAACTACTATGCACTCTCCACCCCGAAGGCCAAGATCGCCGACTCGCTGGGTCCACCTCGACAGCGACTCCACCGCGTCGTCAGATCCGCGAGCTCGTCGCAATCAGCGCCAAGTTCTTCAAGAACGACAACAAGAAGATGCTCGTACTCACATCGAGCGCCGGAGAGAAGTGCGGCGTCAATCAGACCAGCGCGCTGGGCCCTCTGTTGACATGCATCCGCCAGGGGAACCAGGCGACTTGCCGTACGCGGTAGGTTGCCCTGCGTTCACTTGTGAGCTGCGGCAAGTCCAGTGGCCCAGTACGAAGAATTTCAAACCAGATGTACCAGAGAAGTACGACGGCAAGTCGCATCCGTCGGAGTTCCTCAGCATCTACACCATCGCGGTGCAGGCTGCTGGGGGGCGGGACGATAAGATCCTTGCCAACTACTTCCCGTTGGTGCTCAAGCCCAACGTCAGGTCCTGGTTCATGCACTTGCCGGACAACTCCATATCCTCCTGGGCTGATCTATGCCATCAGTTTGTCGGCGCCTTCACAGGCGGCCACAAACCTCATGGCCAAGAGAGTGATCTTCATCTGCTCGTCCAGAAGGAAGGAGAGCCCCTGCACAAGTATATCCAGAGGTTCAGCTGTGTACAGCACAACATCCCAAATATCCACCCTGCCACGGAAATCAGCGCGTTCCATCAGAATGTGCGTAACCGCAGGATGCGGGAGGAGATGGCGATGTGGAAGATTCGGGACGTCAGCAAGCTATATGCCCTGGCCGACAAGTGTGCACGCGCTGAGGAAGGGAGGAAATTCCCCGGAGAAAGCACTGGAGCAGGGGGATCTGACAGCGAGGATGCCGCCCCGGCAAAGAAAAACCGGCGGCGCAACAATAGGAAGAAGCAGAACAAAGAGGTGCTGGTCGTTGAGCAGTCTGGCAGCGACGGCGGCGCCAAGCGACCCAAGATCGGTAGCTCCGGCAAGGAGGTTGCCGCATGCACCAACTGCCAGGCCGTGGCGGCCGCCGACAAGCAGGACAGCTCCGACAACCAATACTGCAAGATTCACCGCACCAAGGGCCATGACCTCCAGAGCTGCAAGAAAGTCGAGCAGCTTGTCCAGCAGCAAAAAGCTGAGTACGGGCGGCGCGACAAGGAGAGGGCCCAAGGGGGTGCTAGAGAATCCGGCAAGAAGCACGCCGGACGGGGAGGACGCCGCGGCAAGGCCAAGCAGCGGCAAGGAGAGAGGCCTCCCCGCGGCCGCGACAACGATGAAGATGACGACGACGAAGACATGGATGATGTTGAGACCAGTGAACAGGAGTTTCAGAAAGCCACAGAGGTCTTGTGCGTTGACGGCGGTGCTTCTCTACACACTTCACACCGCCAACTCAAGCAGTGGGCGCGGGAAGTCAATGTAGCGGAACCACCTGTCGAATCGCGCAAGCTTCTGAAATGGTCCAGCACGCCTATCATCTTTGACATTGAGGACTACCCTGATCGCACAACTGCGGTCGGGTGCCTGCCGATGTTGGTTTCACCAACTATCCGCAACCTCAAGGTCACTAAGATGTTAATCGACGGCGGGGCCGGCTTGAACCTGATCTCCTCCGCTGTACTCTAGAAACTCCAAATCCCTGACAGCGAGCTCGAAGAGACCGGCACATTCCAAGGAATCAATCCGGGAAGGAGCAAGCCGAAGGGGAAGGTCATGCTGCCGGTAACATTTGGCAGCGAGCTAAACTTTAGGACTAAGAAGGTCACATTCGACGTTGCCGATATCCCATTGCCCTACAATGGGATACTTGGCCGTCCAGCACTCGCCAAGTTCATGGCAGCCACTCACTACGCATATAACATGCTGAAGATGCCAGGCCCGATAAGCGTCATTTCTGTCCCTGGCGACAAGAAGGATGCTCTTATCTGTGCCGACAAGATCTACCGAGAAGCAGCAGCCACGGCAGATCGCAATCCACTTGCCGCTGAAGCTCCCGGGGGGAAGAAGACCAAGTCTGGCAAGAGTTCTGATGCCCACTCCGGCAAGCGCACCTCTTCGGAGTGCTGCGCTACCGTTGAGGACGCACCATCGAGCTCCACCAGCAAGTGCAAGAAGACGATGGCAGCTCCGCCAGAGACGAAGAAGGTATCCGCCAAGGAGGACGGCACTGGTGGTACCTTCACCATCAGTGCCACGCTCGATCCTAAATAGGAAAGCGCGCTCGTTACTTTCCTGCGGGCGAATGTCGACTTGTTTGCATGGCAGCCGTCTGACATCCCCAGTGTTCCCAGGAAAGTGATTGAGCACCACCTTACCGTTTGTCCTCATGCGCGGCCCGTCAAGCAGAAAGTCAGGAAGCAGGCAATGGAGCGCCAAGAATTCATTGCAGAAGAGATCAAGAAACTGGAAGCAGCATGGCTTGTCAGAGGAGTGCTCCATCCCACGTGGTTGGCCAATCCTGTAGTTGTGCGCAAGGCAAACGGGAAATGGAGACTTTGTATCGATTTTACTGATGTTAACAAAGCTTGTCCCAAAGAGCCATTTCCTTTGCCGCGCATTGACCAGATTGTTGACTCCACAGACGGATGTGATTTGCTTTCATTTCTTGACGCATACTCAGGATATCATCAGATCTTCATGGCAGAAGAGGATGAGGAGAAGACCGCATTTGTTACTCCATGTGGCACGTACTGTTTCGTACGGATGCCTTTCGGATTAAAAAATGCTGATTTGACATTTGCAAGAGTAGTCCATGTTGCTCTTGAGCCACAAATACACAGAAATGTGGAAGCCTACATGGATGATATAGTGGTCAAGAGCAAGGACAGAGCAACCCTGATTCAAGATTTAGACGAGACCTTTGCAAATTTGCGCAAGATCAGCCTCAAGCTCAACCCAGAGAAGTGTGTGTTTGGAGTTCCCTCCGGCAAGCTTCTCGGGTTCTTCGTGTCTCAGCGGGGAATTGAAGCCAATCCCGACAAGATCAAGGCCATTGAGCAGATTGAAGCACCAAAGCGCGTCAAGGATGTATAGAAACTCGCCGGTTGCGTGGCTGCTCTCAGCAGGTTTATCTCTCGGTCTGCTGAGCGCGCCCTGCCGTTTTTCAAATTATTTAAAAAGGCAGGTCCAATGAAATGGACTTCGGAAGCGGAGGCTGCGCTGCAAGACCTGAAGAGATACCTGTCCTCCCCTCCAATACTTGTCGCACCTAAACCACAAGAGAAGTTGCTGCTGTACATAGCGGCAACCAATCAAGTGGTTAGTGCTGCGTTAGTAGCAGAGAGGGAGGCAGATGATGAGCCAGCAACCGCGGCAAGCGCATCCAGCGACAAGCAGGGAGCTTCCCCGACAAGCTCTGGTCCCGACAAAGATGGATCTGCACAGATACACGACGAGATACACAAGAAGATGGTGCAGCGCCTAGTTTACTTTGTCAGTTCCCTTCTGCAGGGGGCTAGGTCAAGGTACTCTGGTGTGCAGAAATTGCTTTTCGGCCTTCTCATGGCCTCGAGAAAGCTGTGCCATTACTTCCAAGAACATGAGATCACAGTTGTCACTCGCTTTCCGCTGAAGAGGATACTGCAGAATCCAGAAGCGACAGGCAGGATTGTTGAGTGGGCACTGGAACTGTCAAGCTTTGGCCTCAAGTTTGAAAGCACTTCAACTATCCAGAGCAGAGCATTGGCAGAATTTATAGCAGAATGGACGCCAACACCAGATGAAGAAATTCCAGAAACAAGCATCCCCGACAAGGAAGCAAGCAAAGAGTGGCTGATGTACTTTGATGGTGCCTTTTCGCTGCAAGGCGCTGGCGCTGGTGTGCTGCTTATCGCACCCACCGGAGAGCACCTCAAGTACGTAGTCCAGATGCACTTTTCCAAGGAGCAAGCAACAAACAATACTGCAGAGTATGAGGGATTGCTTGCCGGTCTCAGGATCGCGGCAGACCTCGGGATCAAGAAGCTCATTGTCAGGGGTGACTCACAGCTTGTCGTCCGCCAAGTAAACAAGAATTATTAGAGTCCGTTGATGGAAGCTTACGTTGACGAAGTGAGAAAGCTAGAAGAGCACTTTGACGGCCTACAAATGGAGCATGTTCCAAGAGCTCACAACGCCATTGCTGATGGCCTGTCAAAATGCGCCGCACTTAAGCTACCCGTGGAACCAGGAATCTTTGTGCTCAAGCTGACTCAACCATCCGTAACACCATCAACTGGACAGAGCAAGAAAAGGAAGTTGATTTCTGGTGACTATTTGCCGGCAGAGCTTCCTGAAGCCGCCGCCAAGAAGGTCCCTAAGATCAACGTCGAAGGCGCTGAGGAGCAGTCTGCTCCGGCAAGCCCTAGGGTTTGTTCCGTTGAAGCAGAAGCTCCCGGCAAGCTTGTCGGGGAACGTCAAGCTCCGGCAGGGACACAGCTTCTCGCCGTAGAAGCGGATATTCCCGCAGCAGTCTCCAAGATCAACACCAAGAGCACTGAGGAGCAAGATGCTCCGGCAAGCCCTAGGGTTTGTTCCGTTGAAGCAGAAGCTCCCAACAAGTTTTGCTCCGGCAAGCTTGTCGGGGAACATCAAGCTCCGGCAGAGCCGCAGGTTCTTGCCGTGGAAGCGGATGTTCCCGCAGCAGCAGATTTGCCTTTAGTCCTTGTTGTCGAGCCACAAGCTCCAGCATGGGCACAGCAGATTGTCCATTTCCTTCAGACAGGAGGACTTCCCGAAGAGCAAGAAGAAGCGGAGAGAGTAGCCCGGCAGTCAAGTATGTACCAGTTTGTTGACAAGACACTGTACAGAAGAAGACTCAACGGTGTGAAATTGAAGTGTATTCCCCGGGAAGATGGACAAAAGCTGTTGGCAGAAATACATGGAGGCATATGTGGTCACCACATCGGCGCAAGAGCACTTGTCGGTAAAGCTTTCCAGCAAGGTTTCTTCTGGCCAACAGCCATCCAGGATGCAACTGCACAAGTAACCAAGTGTGAAGCGTGTCAGTTTCATTCCAAGCAGATACACCAACCAGCTCAAGCTCTCCAGACGATCCCTTTATCCTGGCCATTTTCGGTCTGGGGGCTCGACATCCTCGGCCCCTTTCCCCGGGCTGTCGGGGGCTTTGAGTACTTGTACGTTGCAATCGACAAGTTCACAAAGTGGCTGGAAGTGGAACCAGTGAGGAAGGTGACAGCACAGTCAGCCGTCAAGTTCTTCAGGTCGATTGTTTGCCGCTTCGGGATACCTAACAGGGTAATCACCGACAACGGTACGCAATTTACGAGCCGCACCTTCACGCAGTACGTCCAAGATCTTGGCGCCAAGGTCTGCTTCGCTTCTGTTGCTCACCCGAGAAGCAACGGTCAAGCGGAGAGGGCAAATGCTGAAGTGCTGCGCGGGCTCAAGACCAGAACTTTTGACAAGCTGCACAAGTGCGGAAGAAACTGGATCGAGGAGCTGCCAGTGGTTCTTTGGTCGATCAGAACGACGCCAACTCGAGCCACTGGACAAACACCTTTTGCTCTAGTCTATGGAGCAGAGGTAGTTATCCCCACGGAACTCGTATACGGGTCACCTCGAGTGCTCGCTTATGATGAGCTCGAGCAAGAGCGGCTGCGACAAGATGACGCGCTGCTCCTTGAGGAAGACCGTCTTCAGGCTGCTGTGCGAGCTGCTCGCTACCAGCAAGCTTTGCGCCGCTACCATAGCCGCAAAGTTAACGCCAGAAGTCTCGAGGAAGGCGACCTTGTTCTTCGACGCGTTCAGTCCGCCAAGAATTCCAACAAGTTGACGCCGAAGTGGGAAGGCCCTTACCGGGTGAAGCAAGTCACAAGGCCTGGCGCTGTCCGCCTTGAGACCGAAGATGGCGTACCAGTGAGCAACTCCTGGAACATCGAGCATCTTCGTAAGTTTTACCCGTAAGGCGCGGTTGTCAGACCCTGTCCGGCAACCACCCTTTTGTACAAGTCTTGCCGCTATTGCATATAATCCTTTGTACAAAGCCAGGCGCAGACCCTGAGCACAAGTAAATGAAGCGCTGGCACCCCGGGGTTATAGCATGCATGCTAGGTCGAGTCTCGTCCTTGGTTAGGGTTGATAGTGCCTAACAGCGGCTAACCCCTAGCTTAGAGGTCGAGTGTCTGTCCCTTTGCTTTTCTTTCGTTCGCAGGGCTCACATATCCTGGCCAGACCGCTTGAGGATGAAAAGGAGAAGAAGGGCGCGCTGGCACCTGGGCCCCGGCAAGCCAGTGTTGCTGGGGGCTGCGAGTACCAAGATTCATCCACGGCAAGCCAGAGTTGCCGGGGGCTCCGATATCAGATAAGTCTTTCGTCCCTCATTATGCATCCTCTTATGGACTGGGGAATGCGAAACCGCGTTTCTTCCCGAAAACTGCCGTGCTCCCTCAACTCTAGGCCCTGGGGCTCGTTCCCGGGGCCAAGTTTGGTCGTAGTCGCGGCAGCAAAGGGATGAAATGAGGAGGCCGCACCCACCTCGTTGCCGCTTCCGTCAAAGGCGTGGGAAAGGTCGAGCGATGAGGGAAGGCGGCAGGGCCTGTTGCCGGGAGATAAAATGTCTGTCCGAGGGATACCAAGGATTTGCTCCTTGGCGTGGGTTCAACCCGTGAGACAAATAACCCGGCAAGCATCCCCTTTTCATTAAAAAACATCCCATTCAGGAGGTAGGTCAAGGAGGCGAAAAGGGCAAAAGGGGCGCCTAGGCGAGCTACGGGTGCCAGAAGACACCAAGAGAACATCCCGGGGGCCGTCCGGAGGCTGGACGGTGATGGCGGCGCCGAAAGCGGGGCTCGAAGACGGGGCGGCAGGACGTCAGCACGCTGTCGAGCGCACCACGCCCTCGTACTCCGACTTGACGGCCTTGTCGCCAGCCCTCTTCCCCTTCCGCAGCCTCCCTACGCCAGCCGCCCAAGGAGACGACCCTGGGGAGTTCAAGGAGCCGGCGACACGGATGATGGGGTCACCGGTGCCGCACGAAGCGGCGCCCGACACCTAGTCGGACCCGCCATCCCGCCGCCCGCTACCCTCATCGTCGCTGTCGCTCTCCTCCTCATCACTCTCGCTCAAGGGAGAGCCTTCACTATCGGAGGAGCTGTCCACGCAACACTTCGCCCGAGTGCCGAAGCACCCGAAGACCTTGACGGAGAGGAGATCGCCCTCCATCAAGTTAAAATGGAGGGTAAACCCCTCCATCAGGCTGTGGATACGGGCGAACGTCTTCCACCCTCGATCAAGATACATCACATTAGGGGCTGGGAATACAACGCGGACTCGCGTGCCGCTGATCCCACAGCCCCTCATGTGCAGTCTCAGTGTCTCGGGCGGGTCCAACTCCATCGCGCTCGCAAACGGAGCTGGAAGCCGGAGGCGACGACGAGGCGCCCGGTGCAGCCTAATGAAGAACTCGCGAGGGTCGTCCCCTATATGGACCGCCGTGGGGAGAGGAACCGCCGGCGGAGGCGAAGCTGGCGCGCCGCCCCGTCCGCCTCTTCCCCGAGCGCCTCGACCTCGTCCTCGACCTCGTCCACGACCTCGCCCCCTCCCTCTTCCCCTTATGGCTAGCTCTGCCACCACGGGCGCGGGAGAGGGAGTGGTGCGCTGTCTGGCGGCGACCCTCGCCGCCACCGATGAAGGGCCAGGGTTCCCTTTCTCCATGGCGAATGAGAGAAAGGGGAGCAGAAGCTGAAGAAAGGAGGAGATGAGAGAGTGTGGGCTTCTGTGCTCCCCTCCCGCTCTTTATAAAGGAGCGAGGTGGGGGCTCGGCCGCCCCGCTCAGCGAATCAAGGCACGGGAAGAGCAGGGAGTCGGGGCCGACCCGCTGCCTCTGCTCGCGACGGCCCAGTTTCCCGCTTCCACCGTCCGCGACCCCAAGCGCATGGGAGCCGCGTGGCGGGGATGCAGAACCGAGGCGACGGATGAGGCGGCCTCGCCCCACCCCGTGATCGCGGGGAGTGGACGCCTCGAAAACTGCGCACCGGCCCCGTCCAGTAAATGCACCACGCCCCCACGCCTACCTCCGTTTAGGGAGGAGGGCGTGAACCGTCCCCTTCATCATGGCCTGACGCATGCTCGCGGGGCTTAGTCCCGCGCACGCCGCCCACGTCATCCACGACGCCGCGTTTGACGCGTGCCGTTCTGGGCGTGCGCGGTGGAAGCGGAGAGATATGCGCCGTGACCTAGGCCGCGCGTGCCCGTGCACTGTTTTGGGCCTGGCCCAATAGCGCTCGGCACCGTGTCTGGCCCAGGCCCGGGGGATCCTGTCGGTGTACTAGAGTAGGGGTACCCTAGTATCCCGAACTTGTGCACGGGCAGTCGCAGCATCCCGCGGCAAGGCTTGCCGAGTGACCGCCAAGACCCTCCGCGGCTACTTTGAAGACCATTCAAGAGCAAAGTACTCAAACCAAGGCCCCGGCAAGAGGAGCTGGCCGGGAAGGAAACAAAACCCTGGCAAGAGGAGCTTTCCGGGAAGGCCAACCAAGGCATACCAAGAAAACTTGCCGCGACGCGCCACGCGTCCCGGCAAGGCCCGGTGAGCGACAAGCTCCCGAACGCGACAAGACAACAACCGCGGCAAGGCGCTTGCCGCGGCAAACCCCCACTTCGTGCCCGCGCTCCAGCACACCCGCCAACGTGTCGCTCTAGGACCCTCCCAAGCACACGTGGCAGGAGGCCGTGCAGCTAGGGGTGCGCGGTGGCAAGTAGGCGCTGACAAGATAACCATCGTGGCAAACGGTGGCGTCCCTAGCGGTCCCTTTCGGTACTGTTTAGGCGACACAGACGGGCAATTAATGCCCTTGTCCCCTGCCGCCAGGGTTAGGTATGATACACTGCAACAGGCAGCTGTGCCTACCACAACACCTTTCCATTTTTGCCCTTTACCTCCGTTGCCACCTGTCGGTAACCCCTTGAGCATATAAAAGGAGGCCCGTGTGCAACGTAGGAGGGGGGGTTAGCCAGTCCGAACACTCACGCTCGGTCTTGCTAGCCGCTGGTGTGTACTGTAGCACTCCGCGTTCCTGAGCTAGAAATCAATACAAAACCACAAAGCAGGAGTAGGGTTTTACGCGTCCGCACGGCCCGAACCTGGGTAAATCGCTCGCGTGCTTCGCCTCGATCTGCTCTTTGCACGACCTCCGCCCCCGCCGAACCGAAAGGGACCAGGTCCGCCGGTCCCATAGGTGCCCGTGGATCAGCACCCCGGCAGAGAGAGACCATCTTCATCCTACACCTCTCACGGATTGATAAACCTTAGGTCATCCACTTGAGGGAAAATTGCTATTGTCCTACAAAACTCTGCGCTTGGAGGCCCAACACGTGTCTACAAGAATAAAGTTGTGTAGTAGACATCAAGCTCTTTTCTGGCGCCATTGCCGGGGAGGTGAGTGCATGAAGGTATATCTTTAGATCTTGCAATTGAATCTTTTAGTTTCTTGTTTTATCACTAGTTTGGTTCGTAAAACAAAACTAAAAAAATGGAATTGAGGTTGCATCATATTATTGATCATCTTTATAATATCTTTCTTGGAAATGATGGATCGGAAAATTGTGCTCAATTGTTAGAAGAAGAAGTCAGTAAAATGTTTGGCACAAAATATTTGAATGATGAGCATGATTGCAATGTTAGTATGAATTCTTTGAATATCCATGATGCTAATGATATGCAAAGCCATAAGCTTGGGGATGCTATATTTGATGAATATGGTATTTTTAGTCCCCCAAGTTTTGATGAGAAAATTTATTATGATGATTGCATGCCTCCTATTTATGATGATTATATTGATGAAAGTGGATTTGGAGAGGTCGTGACTTATTTAATGATGAATCCACTATTTTGGAAGAGGTTGCAATTGATTATGACAACAAAGTTGCTATCTATGATGATTATGGTGATGACATGTATTCTATATTGAATAATGATAACCATGAAACTTGTCATCATGATATAATTTTGAATCTCATGATAGTTATTTTGTTGAGTTTGCTCCCACTACTATTCATGAGAATAAATTTGCTTATGTGGAGAGTGAGAAAATTTCTATGCTTATGTATCATGAAAAGAATATTTTGTGTGATAGCTATTTTTTTGAATTCATTCATGATGCTACTGAAAATTATTATGAGAGGGGAACTTATGCTTTTACATATCTCAATAATACCAAGTTTTCTCTCTTTATGTTGAAAGTTTTGAAGTTGCACTTGTTTTTCGTTCTTATGCTAGTTGATTCTTGTTCCCATAAATTGTTTGCTCACAAAATGCCTATGCATAGGAAGTGGGTTAAACTTAAATGTGCTTGCCATATGCTTCATGATGCTGTCTTTGTGTTTCAATTCTTATCTATTATGTGAGCATCATTGAAATCATCATGCCTAGCTAAAAGACATTAAAGAAAAGCGCTTGTTGGGAGACAACCCAACACTTTTACCTACTATTTTGTGTGTTCACATGATTAGGATACTGTAGTAATCATGTTGTATTACTTTCGTTTCAATAAAGTGCCAATTAAGACATTTGGGATGGCCTACGGTGATAGTTGATTTGATCTTGCTGAAAAACAGAAACTTTTGCGCTCAGGAAAAAAATTCTCATTTTTAACAGAAGCGTTATAAAATGCTGATTATTTTTGCATAAGATTAATAGACAAATTACCAAGGTTTTCCTATTTGTTAAGAATTTTTGGAGTAGCAGAAATATGGTTGGAGTACACATTACTACAGATTGTTCTGTTTTGACAGATTCTATTTTCAATGCATAGTTTGCTTGTTTTCTAGTTTCTATGGCTTATATTGCTGGATATAAATTGTCGAAATGATATGCTACAGTATTCACTGTGTGGAAACAATTATGAATCTTGTCTTTGACAGTACCAAAGTGAAATGGTTTGCTCTTTATCATACTAACCTATCTCACAAAGTTTCGTTAAGTTTGTGTGATTGAAGTTTTCAAGTTTTGGGTGAGATATCAATATGAGCAGAATAAGGAGTGACAAGACCCTAATCTTGGGGATTCCCAAGGCACACAAGGTAATATTCAAGGAAGATCCAAGCAACTAAGCTTGGGGATGCCCCGGAAGGCATCCCCTTTTTCGTCTCCAACATTATCGGTAACCTCACTTGGAGCTATGTTTTCATTTGTCACATGATACGTGTTTTTCTTGAAGCGTCATTTTTATTTTGTTAGGATTTTCTTTCTGTTATTTATAATAATATTTTGCATCTTTTTTCAATAAAAATGTCAAGGATAGCCTTTACTATGCTTATTTTGCAAGTCTACATGTGGCTGTTTCAAAACAGGAAGTTTATTGCTGTTGCAAAAATTCTCCAGAAAATTCAGAATGTGATAAAATGTTGAATTTTTTTGCAGAATAAGCTCTGATAAATTTTCTACTGTGTGGTAAATGTTTAGAATTTTTGGAGTTATAGAAGTATGATTATTCTTGCATTCTTTACAGACTGTATTGTTTTGGCAGATTGCTGTTATGGTTGCATTGTTTGCATATGTTTGCTTGCTTAATGATTCTATTTGCGGATATGAGTATTAAATATGCAGAGGCATTTAGTATGCAATGTTAAATAATAATTTTAGTGATTATCTACAGTAGAGTACTGGTACGCGTCGGTCCTAAACAAACGGTTTTAACCCCTTTCCGCGACGGCATTTGGAACCGTCGCCAGGTGAGAGTGGGCGATAGGGGGTCCTTCACGACCCAGAAACCATCGGGGATATGCCCTCCTGGCACACACGTTCAGCAAAATGAGGTCTTGTGCGACCGGCGAGTGGTCAAATACGAAAATACATACAGTAGAGCTAAAAAATACAATTATACGGCAAAATTGTTTCCGGTCGCAAGTACATCCCACACAGTCAGTCCCCGCTAAACGTTCCCGTTCGTATGTACATCCCACACAATCGCTCCAAGGAAAACATTTTCGTCCATAGGTACATCACACACAATTTTTCCCGTTAAATCGATTGCGTTATTGAATGTATCACACACGGTCCATAGAAGAAACTTTGTGGCAAAGGCTGTCCATCACACACAGTTTTTATGTGGTAAACGTTTGCGCAAGATGGCCTAACACAAACAGTTTTCAAGAGAAAATCGTGTGTGATTCTTCATTGATCCAACACGGTTTATTCCTAGAAACTGTCTGCATTGCCTAAGTTCATCGCCCACGGTATTTTTTTCAACAACCGTTTGCAATAGCAAAACCCAATTAGCAGGCTAATTCTCCATTAGCAGGCTAATTATCCGATTATTCATAATCCATTTATTAATCTAATTGACATTTCATATTAAGCACACAATATATTTCATTTCCACATTAAGGAAGCAGAATTTCATAATTGAAATACATCATAGTACAACATGATATAGTTTAAGCACTCAACTACCCCATTACACAACTGCACCAGCAACAAGTTCCACATGCAACATGTAGAACCTTTCGAAATTAGCATCATAGACGGTATATAGACAGATGCATCTCATCTGGAAAACTGCTGAAGCGGAAGGCAAATATTGAGCCTTCATTCATGTTGAAGGTCTTTGCAACTTTAGGCCAGTGCCTGTGGATGATTGACCGTCCGTCCTTCATCCTCTTCAGGAACACTTCAACATTGAACCATGGGTGTTGTATGAAAACCTTCCTCGCCTCCTGACCATAGAGGTGGTTTGAGAGGTAATCATCAGTGAACTGATTTGGAAAGGCATGAAAACAAGGATGTGCATAAATATCTTCTCTATATTGGAAATGGGGCAAAGGAATAAAAAAAGGCAAGGTATAATAGTTAGTACCATCTTATAGTGAACTAATGTCTTCTTCATTGTGTAGACAAAGATCTTGTTGTTTTTTGTCGCTAATTTCTTTATCGTAACAATCTTTCTGAGTTTCTTGATTTGATTGATATTCATGGACAACTCATTTCCCCATATGCAAAAAGGGTCGAACAGTGGGTCAAAACCTCTAACAGCAGGACCTACATGTGCAAGACCAAATTGTTAAAAACCAAAATATTAGAATGGTTCCTGCAATTGCACAATAATGTGCTATTAGACAACGGACCATGCACGTGCTAACCTCGATTGTAAACCTCAGTGCTTCCCATTGTTTCCCTGCAACATATATAAGGTAGTTATTCATCAGGTTAAGTAAGGGCTCGCATGCTATCAGTAAAATATGTTGATGAAAAATAAGCACATTGCAGATTCATCAGATTAATTCAAGCCACACGGAAAACCCATTTATCCAAACCAAGCATGATTAAGAACTAGGAAATATAGCACTTGTATATGTTTCTCATGTATTAAGTGCAGCCATGTTCGATTTATTCCTCACATGCACAACAATACAAAATTCTACCCATGACAATTGGACATCGCATTGCAGAATTGAACCAAGCAGTTAACTAAAGACCACAACAAATGAACCAAACATTAACTGAGCACCACATTGCACAATATAACATACTCCTAATAAAAGATCAGACGGTTAACTACAGCCAATTGTAGCAATTGTATTTGTTTCTCATGTATTTACTACAGCCAAATTCAATTTATTCCTCACATGGTATACAATAATAGAATGCACCCACAATTTTGTAAAGATAAATTCGATTTATTTCTCACATGGAAGACAATACAAAATTACAGCCTGAAGAATTGGACATCGCATTGCAGAATTGAACCAAGCAGTTAACTAAAGACCACAACAAATGAACCAAACATTAACTGAGCACCACATTGCACAATATAACATACTCCTAATAAAAGATCAGACGGTTAACTACAGCCAATTGTAGCAATTGTATTTGTTTCTCATGTATTAACTGCAGCCATGTTCGATTTATTCCTCACATGCACAACAATACAAAATTCTACCCTGACAATTGAACATCACATTGCAGAATTGAACCAAACAGTTAACTGAAGATGACAACTAATTAACAAAACAGTTAATAAGTGAGCACCACACTACACGACATATAGAACATATACACTAGAGCAACATATTGCATGGTAAAATTAGATAGCACAATTCACTAGAATTTTTGAAGGAAAGGCAGGAGCAGCACACGCAACGGGTAAACCGAGCATGCTTAACCGGCGTAGCTAGCAAATGGCAAGGTGCTCCTGATGAAGCTATGTACCTAGGGTAGGGTCATAGGCCTGTCCAAGATACCCTCCCCAAGGACATCACCCTAAAACCAGAAGCATTCGAAGAAGAATCATCATCCACTCGACCATGGAGCGTTCCACTCGGAAGACTCGAAGTCACTCGACCATGGAGACTATCACTCGACCGCCAGAAGATCTAAAGCCACTCCGTACTGCAACGGTTGGACATTACGTCGTAGCTTTAATGGTCATTATGTCTCTTTATTGCTGGCGTTACAAGTAACGCTCCCCTCTTGATGTACCTTAAATCCCTTGTAATGTGGGCTGGCTGGGGTCCTGGCGCACTCTATATAAGCCACCCCCTCCACATGCACAAGGGTTCACACCCCCTGTAACACACACGCATATAATCCAGTCGACCGCCTCCGGGCACCGAGACGTAGGGTTGTTACTTCCTCCGGGAAGGGCCTGAACTCATAAAACTCGTGCGTACAACTTCTCCATAGCTAGGATCTTGCCTCTACATCCCTACCCCCTATTCTACTGTCAGACTTAGAACCACGACAGTTGGCGCCCACCGTGGGGCAGGTGTCTTAGCGACTTGTTGGAGAAGTTGCAATTTTTCTGATCCCCATCAGCATGGTTTCAGGCGGAGGATTGGCCGAGGGCCGCGAGATCCGTCTCGGCACGCTCGTGTTCTTCGCCGACGACTCCGCTTGGCTCCAAGAGGCTCCACTCGACGTCGAGGCGCTCCCCGTCCGCGGGGCAACGCACTTTCGCGCGTGCGTCCGCGGCGTCCTCCTGCGGCAGCCGTCGACCCAGTATCGGTCGGCTCCTGTGGCGTCTTCACTCCTTGCTGCCCGCCAGCGCAAGCGTTCTGGTCGGTCGAGGCTCCAGCGGTGGGTGAGGCACGCGGTGGCTCGCTAGTCAGCCACCCCCCAAGTCGCGGCAATTGAGCCCGACGAAACTCTCTACGGCCTGTTCGGCCTATCGACTAGCTCCGTTGAGACTGCATCCGAGTGCGACAGCAGTGACCCCGCGCTGGAAGTCCTGATGGTCAACGGACCGCGCAGTCCTCCTGGCTTCCCCCGCGATGACGGTGGTGATCGTGGAGGTGATCCATCGCGTGTCCACGAGGAGTACCGCCCCGAGCCCCTCTCTTCGTAGAAGAGGGAAGAGCTTCGCCACCGTAACAGTGATGCACTTCACACTCCAATCGTTGGAGAAACCCCCGAGGCCCGGGCCATGGAGGAGGCGCGCTTGGCCAACTTGGCTGAACGCACTTGACTGGAGAACATCCAGCACGCACTCAATGAGCGTGTGCTACCTCTTGAGCACTGCGTTGGATTTCCCCGAAGAGGAGAGGATGATGGAGCAAAGTAGCGTAAGTATTTCCCTCAGTTTTTGAGAAGCAAGGTATCAATCCAGTAGGAGGCCACGAGCAAGTCCCTCGTACCTACACAAAAACAATAGCTCCTCGCAACCAACGCGATTAGGGGTTGTCAATCCCTTCACGGTCACTTACGAGAGTGAGATCTGATAGAGATGATAGATAATATTTTTGGTATTTTTGGTATAGAGATGCAAAATAAAAAGTAAAAGGCAAAGTAAAAGGCAAAGCAATAATAAAGTGATGGAGATTGATATGATGAGAATAGACCCGGGGGCCATAGGTTTCACTAGTGGCTTCTCTCAAGAGCATAAGTATTTCTACGGTGGGTGAACAAATTACTGTTGAGCAATTGACAGAATTGAGCATAGTTATGAGAATAGCTAGGTATGATCATGTATATACGCATCACGTCTGAGACAAGTAGACCGACTCCTGCCTGCATCTACTACTATTACTCCACTCATCGACCTCTATCCAGCATGCATCTAGAGTATTAAGTTAAAAACAAAGTAACGCCTTAAGCAAGATGACATGATGTAGAGGGATAAATTCATGCAATATGACATAAACCCCATCTTGTTATCCTCGATGGCAACAATATAATACGTGCCTTTCTGCCCCCTCTGTCACTGGGAAAGGACACCGCAAGATTGAACCCAAAGCTAAGCACTTCTCCCATTGCAAGAAAAACCAATCTAGTAGGCCAAACCAAACTGATAATTCAAAGAGACTTGCAAAGATAACCAATCATACATAAAAGAATTCAGAGAAGATTCAAATATTATTCATAGATAGACTTGATCATAAACCCACAATTCATCAGTCTCAACAAACACACTGCAAAAAGAAGATTACGTCAAATAGATCTCCACAAGAGAGGGGGATAACATTGTGTTGAGATCCAAAAAGAGAGAAGAAACCATCTAGCTAATAACTATGGACCCGAAGGTCTGAGGTAAACTACTCACACTTCATCGGAGAGGCTATGATGATGTAGAAGCACTCCGTGATGACGCCCCTCTCCGGCGGAGCTCCGGAATAGGCCCCAAGATGGGATCTCGTGGATACAGAAAGTTGCGGCGGTGGAATTAGGTTTTTGACTCCGTCTTCGATCGTTTGGGGGGTACGTAGGTATATATAGGAGGAAGGAATACGTCGGTGGAGCACCGAGGGGCCCACAAGGCAGGGGGGGCGCGCCCTAGGGGGGGTGCCCCCACCCTCGTGACCGCCTCTTTGACTCCTTGGAGTAGGGTCCAAGTCTCCTAGATCACGTTCGGTGAGAAAATCACGTTCCCGAAGGTTTCATTCTGTTTGGACTCCGTTTGATATTCCGTTTCTTTGAAACACTGAAATAGGCAAAAAAACATCAATTCTGGGCTGGGCCTCCGGTTAATAGGTTAGTCCCAAAAATAATATAAAAGTGGAAAATAAAGCCCAATATAGTCCAAAACAGTAGATAATATAGCATGGAGCAATCAAAAATTATAGATACATTGGAGACGTATCAGGCATCCCCAAGCTTAATTCCTGCTCGTGCTCGAGTAGGTAAATGATAAAAAGAGAATTTTTGATGCGGAGTGCTACTTGGCATAATTTCAATGTAAATCTTCTTAATTGTGGTATGAATATTCAGATCCGAAAGATTCAAGACAAAAGTTCATATTGACATAAAAATAATAATACTTCAAGCATACTGACTAAGCAATTATGTCTTCTCAAAATAACATGGCTAAAGAAAGTTCATCCCTACAAAATCATATAGTTTAGTCATGCTCCATTTTTGTCACACAAGAATGCTCTCATCATGCATAACCCCGATGACAAGCCAAGCAATTGTTTCATACTTTAGTAATCTCAAACTTATAAACCTTCACGCAATACATGAGCGTGAGCCATGGATATAACACTATGGGTGGAATAGAATATAATGGTGGGGGTTATGTGGAGAAGACAAAAAAGGAGAAGATCTCACATCAACGAGGCTAATCAATAGGCTATGGAGATGCCCATCGATTGATGTTAATGCAAGGAGTAGGGATTGCCATGCAACAGATGCACTAGAGCTATAAATGTATGAAAGCTCAACAAAAGAAACTCAGTGGGTGTGCATCCAACTTGCTTGCTCACAAAGACCTAGGGCACTTGAGGAGGCCCATTGTTGGAATATACAAGCCAAGTTCTATAATGAAAGATTCCCACTAGTATATGAAAATGACAAAACAAGAGACTCTCTATCATGAAGATTATGGTGCTACTTTGAAGCACAAGTGTGGAAAAAGGATAGTAGCATTGCCCCCTTTTTTATTTCTTTTTTATTTTTTGGGCCCTTTTTTTTCTTTGGCCTTTCTCTTTTTTTGGGACAAGCCTCTATTGAATGATGATCATCACACTTCTATTTATTTACAACTCAATGATTACAACTCGATACTAGAACAAAGTATGACTCTATATGGATGCCTCCGGGGGTGTACCGGGATATGCAATGAATCAAGAGTGACAAGTATGAAGAAATTATGAACGGTGGCTTTGCCACAAATACGAGGTCAACTACATGATCATGCAAAGCAATATGACAATGATGAATGTTGTCATGAAAAACGGAGGGTGGAAAGTTGCATGGCAATATATCTCGGAATGGCTATGGAAATGCCATAATAGGTAGGTATGGTGGCTGTTTTGAGGAAGATATAAGGAGGTTTATGTGTGAAAGAGTGTATCATATCACGGGGTTTGGACGCACCGGCGAAGTTTGCACCAACTCTCAATGTGAGAAAGGGCAATGCACGGTATCAAAGAGGCTAGCAATGATGGAAAGGTGAGAGTGCGTATAATCCATGGACTCAACATTAGTCATAAAGAACTCATATACTTATTGTAAAAATCTACAAGCCATCAAAAACCAAAGTACTACGCGCATGATCCTAGGGGGATAGATTGGTAGGAAAAGACCATCGCTCGTCCCCGACCGCCACTCATAAGGAGGCGATCAGCGCGAGCATCAGCCGACTGTGCTAGATGGTCCATGACGCCGGCCTGCGGCCCGACATCGAGGAACGTCTCCAGGTCGTGCTTGAGGCCGCTTGGACGATAGATTCGTCTCCTTGTTTGACGAGGTCCTTATCGGCTTCCTCGACAAGTTCACCATCGTCAAGAAGCTCACGGACGACCTTGATGTACACGTCTAGCCCACGCGCTCAAGCTCTGCGATGCCCGCCACCCTCAACGGCCTCTATGGTGACAACCTCTTCGACGCACTGGTGGCCCTACGACTGCCCGCCGTCGCGTCGGAGAATGTCCACCTCGAGGTCGCGCTCGAGGCGCAGCACCTGGCGTAGCAAGACACCGTCGACATAATCACCCATGTATACGCGCAAATCGTCCACAAGGACTACTACGTGCCAGAGGAGGACGATAGGTTGCTGGCCTTCTTGGACCACGGGGCAACCTTGGACCACATTGTTCAGAAGCACGTTGAGCTCGCCGCCAATGTCGCTGCTCCTCACACGTTGTTTGGTGACCCGGCGAACTAGGGCGTGAGGATGTCGTTGATTGATCCGTATGTATGTTTATGTTTTCATCAAATACATGTAGTAGTATATGGTACTACTAGTAATTATCTTACCTTTCGCATCAACTTCATAATTTTCGTACGTACTCCATCCGTGAATCACGCCAGAACCAAACTTCTCATTACTCTAGGAAAAATCATTATTTCTATCTAAAGGTCGCGCCATGGAGCAGAACCAAATTTTACAAGTTACATGTTCAAAAGGAAAAGCTTGCCGTGTTCGTGTCGCACCCCCACACGGTTGGTCCGGCACGCCGCTCAAGGGGGAATGTGTGCTGTGTTGCATTTTCACTTACAAGTGGGACCGCAGTTGAGTAAACCGACTATCGGCAAACCCCCACCCCGCCCATTGCGTGATGGCTGAGAAAACATGAGGGAGAAGAGATGGTTGTAGCACGGACTCTAAGAAAATTGGTGTCATATGGGACTCGTGTGGGTGGCGTGTGCCGTACTGCTAGACGTGAATGCTAGTTATGGCCCATGCCACCCCACTATATTGAGCCTATATCGAGGTGCTGGTTACGTAGAACAAATTTCCTGGAGTCTGTGTTCATCCCTCGTCTATCTCTCTTCTCAGCCAGCCAGCAGACGCACGGAGCCCATCATCTGTTTGCTCACATGCGGTCCCACATGTCAGGGAAAAAGCAAGAGGACCCACTGAACCTGCACATCTTTCACCTTGACATGCTGGTGATGAAAAACAAATCCAATAAAGATCTTCTATGGCCGCTTTTGGAGTTACTCCAGAGTAGTAAGATTCTATTTATAGTTTAACCCAAGATGCACATCACGTGGCTACAACTACCACTCCATTTTCTTGCATGACACGACCTGGATGTTGGATGTCCCATGTGTCGGCAAAAGGAGGAAGAACTCGACCAAATGTTCTCCACATTTAGACCGGAGGAGTAGGAAACACGGCAAGCCCTGTGCCTACATCATACTACGTACAAGCCCACCTCACGCAGTCACGCTATAACCATATTTCTTGGCCTCCGTGTGACACCTAGCTCTAGTTGATCTAACTAGAACTAACTATTGGTTGGCTCTATGTGTTGTGGCAACTTCATACTACTACGGATGCTGGCTATACTACTACGACACTAACACTCCAAGAAGTGAGTCGAAAACCATTTCTAAATTGAGTTTATGACATGCATATGCAAATGTGCCATTCATTACATACAACGAGTCATCAACACGCAATGACAACGAGGATACATGTTGGATTATAAATTAGTTCCAACAGAATATTCTAGTAAATACTAAACTTTTCATCACACAACAAATAACAAGCAATGAAATGAACTTCAGCTCAACCAATCCTCAGTGTTGGAAACACTTGCTTTGACCCAGAAGAGTTTGTCCCAGAAGGGCCAACTACTGTCAATATCGAGACCAACGCATGACTGATCATCTAGGCCGAAGCGGCCTACTTCATGACCCATATTGTGATAGCCACGGTAGGGAAGCATCGCAATGTCCGAGGCATAGATACAGTTGCCTCTCATAAATGGTAGTAACATTGTGTGAACAATAGTTGGATCACCTTTCACCATCATTGGATAATTTTATCCAAGGAAGAGTGAGTATCGTCCAAGAGTATCAATACTAAACCAGGGAGAAGGTGTTGGCGCTAACACAGTAGTATCCATCCCGAATACCCTGCAACAGATGTTGGAATAGGTCCGGAGAGTGCGACTGAGGGAGTTCTGGATTAGGGGGTCTCCGGACAGCCGGACTCATTCCATTGGCCGGACTATTAGACTATGAAGATACAAGATTGAAGACTTCGTCTCGTGTCCGGATGGGACTCTACTTGGCGTGCAAGGCAAGCTAGGCAATACGGATATGGATATCTCCTCCTTTGTAACCGACCTTGTGTAACCCTAACCCTCTCCGGTGTCTATATAAACCGAAGGGTTTTAGTCCGTAGGACAACAACCATAACATACAATCATACCGTAGGCTAGCTTCTAGGGTTTAGCCTCTCTGATCTCGTGGTAGATCTACTCTTATACTACCCATATCATCAATATTAATCAAGCAGGACGTAGGGTTTTACCTCCATCAAGAGGGCCCGAACCTGGGTAAAACATCATGTCCCCTGCCTCCTGTTACCATCCAGCCTAGACGCACAGTTCGGGACCCCCTACCCGAGATCCGCCGGTTTTGACAACGACATTGGTGCTTTCGTTGAGAGTTCCTCTGTGTCGTCGCTATTAGGCTTGATGGCTCCTGCTATCATCGATAGCGATGCGGTCCAGGGTGAGACTTTTCTCCCCGGACAGATCTTTGTATTCGGCGGCTTTGCACTGCGGGATAATTCGCTTGGCCATCTGGAGCAGATTGAAAGCTACGCCCCTGGCCATCAGGTCAGATTTGGAAGTTTGAAGTACACTGCCGACATCCGCGGAAACTTGATCTTCGACGGATTCGAGCCATAGCTGAGTGCGCTGCACTGTCGCGATGGGTATGACCTAGCTATGCCACCGAACAGTACCCCAGAGGTTGCGCCCGCATCAGCTCCGACCCTTAGCTCGAAGCCAACTGCGCAAGTCGAGGATGGGTGGTTAGACACCGCCTCAGGGGCTGCAGTCTCAATGGCGATCGAGCCGAACACCAGCCTAAACCTCTGCGCAGCCCATGACTCCAAGGTGCCGGACTCTTTTCCGGACTCCAAACCATCCGCGCCCCTGCCAATCGAATCCGATCGGGCGCCGATCATGGAATTCACCGCCGCAGATATCTTTCAGAACTCGCCCTTCGGCGATATTCTGAATTCACTAAAGTCTCTTTCTTTGTCAGGAGAGCCCTGGCCGGATTATGGCCAACAAGATTGGGATGCGAACGACGAAGAAATTTGACGCCCACCCACCACCCACTTCGTAGCCACTATTGATGATTTAACCGACATGCTTGACTTCGACACCGAAGACATCGATGGTATGGACGACGATGTCGGAGACGAACATGAACCAGCACCTATAGGGCACTGGAAAGCCACCTCGTCATATGACATATACATGGTGGATACACCCAAAAAAGGCAATGGCGACGGGATAGTGGAGGATGAACCCTCCAAGAAGCAACCCAAACACCGACGTTAGCATCGCCGCTCTAAGTCCCGCCAAAGCAAAAGTGGTGATACCGGCACAGGAGATAATAACACTCCGGACAGTGCCGAAGAAAACAACAAACCCCTCCAGCAAGATTTAGAGCAGGAGGATGGAGGAGCCAGCTCTCCTGAGAGAGCGGCAGATGGAGAGGAGGAGGATGACAATTACATCCCCCCTCCAAAGACGAGGCAAGCCTCGGCGACGATGAATTCGCCGTCCCAGAGGATCCCGTCGAACAAGAGCGCTTCAAGCGCCAGCTTATGGCAACGACAAATAGCCTGAAGAAAAAGCAGCAGCAGCTTCAAGCTGATCAAGATCTGCTAGCTGACAAATGGACTGAAGTCCTCACGGCCGAGGAATATAAACTCGAGCGCCCCTCCAAGAGTTACCCAAGGCGCAGGTTACTCCCCCGACTGGAGGAAGAAGCGTACGATACGGCTAATCGGCCACCTCATGGACGCGATAGAGAGACATTCTAGCCAAAAGCTCAGCCTCCACCCCAACGTCATTCAAATAAAAAGGCATGGGGAGATACGCCAGACCTGCGAGACATATTGGAGGACAAGGCAAGGCATTCAAGATCGATCTATGGATCACAAGGGCGCACCACTCTGCTAGACGACAAACGTCATGCCAGATACAGTAAAAGCAAATCCGGCCGGGCCAAACACAGCGGGCAAGACCCATTCGAGCTGCGCCGAGATATAGCCCAATACAGAGGCTCCACACACCCCTTATGCTTCACAGATGAAGTAATGGAACTTCAATTCCCAGAAGGTTTCAAACCTGTAAATTTTGAATCATACGACGGCACAACAGATCCCGCAGTATGGATTGAGGACTTCCTCCTCCACATCCACATGGCCCGCAGCGATGACTTACACGCCATCAAATACCTCCCACTAAAGCTCAAAGGACTAGCGCGGCATTGGCTTAACAGCTTGCCAGCAGACTCCATTAGCTGTTGGGAAGATCTGGAAGCCGCATTCCTCGACAACTTTCAGGGCACTTATGTGCGACCACCAGACGCCGATGATTTGAGCCACATAATTCAGCAGCTAGAAGAATTAGCCAGGCAATTCTGGACTCGGTTCGTTACAAAGAAAAATCAAATCGTTGACTGTCCGGATGGGGAGGCCTTAGCGGCTTTCAAGCACAACATCCGAGACGAGTGGCTAGCCCGACACCTTGGTCAGGAAAAGCCAAAATCTATGGCAGCTCTCATGTCGCTCATGACCCTCTTTTGTGCGGGAGAAGACAGCTGGCTGGCTCGCAGTAATAACATATCAAAGAACCATGGTACCTCAGATACCAAGGACGGCAATAGCAGGTCACGTCGCAACAAGCATAAGCGCCGCATTAACAACAAAAATACTGAGGATACGATAGTCAATGCCGGATTCAAAGGCTCTAAACCCGGCCAGCGGAAAAAGCCATCCAAACAAAGTACGCCGGGTCTGTCCAGCTTGGACCGTATACTCGATCGGTCGTGTCAAATACACGGCACCCCAGACAAGCCAGCCAATCACACCAACAGGGATTGTTGGGTGTTCAAGTAGGCCGGCAAATTAATTGCCGAAAATAAGGACAAGGGGCCGCATAGCGATGACGAGGAGGAACCCCGGCAGCCGCACACTGGAGGACAGAAAGGTTTGCCCCGCAAGTGCGGATGGTGAACATGCTATACGCAACCCACATCCCCAAGAGGGAGCGGAAGCGTGCGCTTAGGGACGTATATGCGTTGGAGCCAGTCGCCCCAAAGTTCAACCCTTGGTCCTCCTGTCTGACTACCTTCAATCGCAGGGACCACCCCACTAGTATCCGTCATGGCGGATTCGCCGCACTGGTCCTAGACCCCATCATCGATGGATTTCACCTCACTCGAGTCCTTATGGACGGCGGCAGCAGCCTGAACCTGCTTTATCAGGACATAGTGCGCAAAATGGGTATAGACCCCTCAAGGATCAAACCCACAAAACGACCTTTAAGGGCGTCATTCCAGGTGTAGAGGCCCATTGCACAGGCTCAATTACACTGGAAGTGGTCTTCGGATCCCCGGATAACTTCCTAAGCGAAGAGTTAATCTTCGATATAGTCCCGTTTCGCAGTGGTTATCACGCGCTGCTCGGGCGAACCGCATTTGCTAGATTCAATGCGGTACCGCATTATGCATACCTCAAGCTCAAGATGCCAGGACCTCGTGGAGTTATTACAGTCAATGGAAACACAGAGCACTCTCTCCGAACAGAGGAGCACACCGCAGCCCTCGCAGTAGAAACGCAAAGCAGCCTCTCAAGGCAATCAACCAGTTTGGCGCTTCATAGCCCGGACACCTTCAAGCACGCTCGAGGCAATCGACAAATAGACCGCCTGGTGCGATCTGAGCTCGCGTAGCAATACGACGGCCACCCCAATCCCAGCCCAGCGGCAAAACTCGTGCCGCGCGTACATAATTACGCATTAAAAATACCATGGGCACAAGTGGGAAGGGGGCACAACTACAGCACGCCCCAAGACGCGGCCTAATCCGCACTAGGGGCTTCCCGTTTGGTTATTTTTCTTTTTCTTTCAGGACCTTAATCTTTGGAAACACTGTCCGGCAGCACTATTGCCGAACACATGATGCAGCAACCAAGGAGGCAGACAGCTACATTATATCACGGAATTCCCAGGTTGATTAGAGTAAACGAGTGAAATATTCAATTTAATATCATTCCTCAGCTTGCCCTTGGAAGGGACATAGTCCTACTCTTTGCTTATCGCACTATCTGTATCACTCTGCTTTAACGCAATTTTTTAATAAATAATGCATGAAATTACGACTATTATTGCATTCTTGTTATATATATATATGTGTGTGTGTGTGTGTGTGTTCATTAACGACGCCTTGCAACCATACACTATGGTACGACCAATACACCAGGGGCTTACGTACCCCACAATGCGGTGTGAAAAGTCTAAACACTTTCACAAGTGCGGCACCCCGAACTTATAGCATTATATGCATCAGCTCCGAATCATGTCTATGGTCAAATGTTGGGTTTTCCCGCCTCCTATGTTTTGGTACCTTACGTTCCGATCTATCGGCTAAGGTAGCGCTAGGAGAACTACTGCGATTGTGCCCCGGTTCTGCCGGGCTTAGCACCTCAGTAGAGAAAGCTAAAACTGACTGTCATAATAAGGCGAGAGACTAGTCGTTGTTCGGCGAGGTTTTTCGAGTCCCTAAAGACTTATGCCGTTTAGGGCGAGGGGCCAGCCCTGTACGGCTTACAGGCGTGTATCGCGCCCCGTATTCGGCCTTCCGAATACCAGGGGCTTCACCGAAATTTAAAATTATAGAATTCTATGGCTAAGTGAGAGTGATAAAGCATTATTAGTCCGGTTGCCTTGTTCGTTGTGCTGAGCACCTCCCTCGAAGGACCCAAACATGGGAACAAGAGTGCTCAGGTTTATCCCGAACACCCCAGCACTCGTGGCATGGGGGCAGAAGCCAAGGACTAGCCATCTCTCAGATTGGATAAATAGCCAAATAGAAGGTAATATTTTAAATTCACACAAGCGTTGCATAGCGCATATGAAACAAGTTTTCATCATACAGGATCACACGAGCAAGTTTACTCAAATATTACATCTTTTGAACACTCATCCGCAATGAGACGGTCTCCCGGCAGAACACCCTCATAGTACATCTCGGGGTGGCGGTGCTGCTTGCCCTCCGGAGGCCCCTCCTTGATCAGCTTCACGGTGTCTAGCTTGACCCACTGCAATTTCACACAGGCGAAAGCCCGGCGTGCACCTTCAATGCAGAAAGATCGCTAGATGACCTCCAGCCGCGGGCAGGCATCCACAAGCCGCCTCACCAGGCCGAAGAAGCTATTCGGAAGGGCGTCGCTAGGCCACAGCCAGACTATAAAGCTCTTCATGGCCTGATCGGCCGCCTTATGTAGCTCGACCATCTGCTTCAGCCGGTCGCTCATTGGCACCGGATGTTCGGCCTCAGCATACTGAGACCAGAACAACTTTTCCGTCAAGCTTCCGTCCTCGGCCTGGTAAAATTGTGCTGCATCGGACACACTGCAGGGCAAATCTGCGAATGCTCCTGAAGAGCTCCGGATCCGGGTATGTAATCGGTAATTTACTTTTACATGCTTGCTTTGCATATAGAAAGCCTTCCCCGCCGCTATCTTCTTCATCGTGTCGATCTCTTGGAGGGCCTTTTGGGCTTTGGCCTTGGCACTTTTTACACTCTCGAGGGCCGCGGCAAGCTCAGACTCCCGCGTCTTCGAGTCAAGCTCCAACGCCTCGTACTTCGTCACGAGAGCCTGGAGCTCTTGCTGCACCTCGCCCACCCGAGCCTCGTGCTTCTCTCGCTCGGTGCGCTCCTGGGCCGCTTTATCTTCGGCCTTGGTTAGCGCTTGCTTCAGGGTCGCCACCTCGGTCGTGGCCCCTGGCAAACATACAATGATCCTGTCATTTTCCAATCGCGTCCTTTTTTATATATACATATCTATAGACGGGGCATTACTTACCCCTGTTCTCCTCGAGCTGCCTTTTGTCAAGGCCAAGCTCTTTCCGGGACCCCTCGAGGGCCTGCTTCAGTACGGCGACCTTTGCAGTCAGTGCGGCAGATGCCAGCAGCGAAGCCTGCATACGCATATTGACATACTTATATTAGACTCCTGCGATATTATTTGATCCTCTGTTCGGCTTTTCTTTGTGAACACCGAACAAAGCATCAGGGGCTACTGTCTATGCGGTAGTATTTCTACTACATTTTAAAACACTTACCTCAAAGCCTGTTAGAAGGCTGGCACAGGCTTCAGTCAATCCGCTCTTGGCGGACTGAACCTTCTGGATCACTGCACTCATGATAGTCCGGTGCTCCTCGTCGATGGAAGCGCTGCGAAGCGCTTCCAGTAGATTGTCCGGCGCCTCTGGATGGACAAAGGTCACCGGCACAGGCGTCTTGCCCCTCTTAGATGGAGGCCGCCTGCCCGAGCCCGGAACCGCTGGAGGGTCCGACGCGGTGTTCGGCTGAGGGCCGAACTCAGAGCTCTCGGGGGTCCCGTCCCCTCGGCTCCTGGAGTCCGGAAGGTCACCTTGAGGCGCCTCCGGGACTGTCTCCCCTCGATCCGGTGCCTCTTGAGACAACACCTCGACGTCGTCGGCAGGATGAGGGGAGGTGGCGGTCGGGACTGGATCGCTATCCATGTCCGACAAGCCCAAGGAGCCGTCCGATGATACATCGATGCTGGCTCGTGGCGGCCTGCATAATTGCGTTCGATGTTAGAGAAAGTAGTGCAGCAATGGAATCCTATGAGTTACTCTAGTATCCGAATACTTACAATCTCCCCGGGGGCTTGACCCTGGGCAACCACTCACCTTCGCCTTCGTCGGCGGCGGTGGAACCGTCCGGAAGGAGAGTCCTTCCCTTCTTGGACCCTCCGGCCTCCCCGGTTGGGGCGGCCTTCCTTTTCTTGTCTCCCCTAGTCGGTGGGGGAGCATCTTCTTATTCTTCCTCGTCTTCGGGTGAAGAGTGCGCCGCAGAGTCATCGGACGGTGAGTCCGATGACGCCTGGCGTCGGGAACTCTTTCGAGTTCCCTTGGCCTTCTTGGTCTTCTCCGGCACCGTATAAGGGATCGGAGTCAACATCTTCGCCAGAAGAGCATCTGCGGGGCCTTCGGGCAACGGAGTCGGACGATCAGTCCGGCTATCTTCTGCCAGTTCTGTCAAAGGTACGGGAGTTTAGATCCCGCACAGAGTCAATCTATATAAAATAAGTATCCCGTGAAAGGTAAAGCAGCTTACCGCACTGGCTTGGCGCTTCGCGCTGAATCCGCGATCCTCAGTAATAGGGGGTGGGACCTCGGCGCTTTTAAACAGCGCCCTCCAGGCGTCTTCATGAGTCGTGTCGAAGAGCATGTTCAGAGTTCGGTGCTGTGCCGGATTGGACTCCCACAAGTTGAACTCTCGTTGTTGGCACGGGAGTATCCGGCGGACGAGCATAACTTGGACTATGTTGACAAGCTTGAGCTTCTTGTCCAACATGTTTTGAATACATGTTTGGAGTCCGGTCAGCTCTTTCGAATTACCCCAGGACAGGCCCTTCTCTTTCCAGGAGGTGATCCGCGTGGGGATGCCAGATCGGAACTCGGGGGGCCGCTGCCCATGCAGGGTCGCGCGGCTCGGTGATATAGAACCACCCCGATTGCCACCCCTTTATGGTTTCCACAAACGAGCCCTCGAGCCATGTTACATTGGGCATCTTGCCCACCATGGCACCTCTGCGCTCCGCCTAGCGGCTGCCCACCACCTTCGGCTTGACATTGAAGGTCTTCAGCCATAAGCCGAAGTGGGGCTTGATGCGGAGGAAGGCCTCGCACATGATGATAAATGGCGAGATGTTGAGGATGAAGTTCGGTTCCAGATCGTGCAAATCTAGGCGGTAATAAAACATGAGCCCCCGGACGAAGGAGTGGAGAGGGAATCCCAGTCCGCGGAGGAAATGGGTGAGGAATACTACCCTCTCATGGGGACTGGGGGTGGGGATGAGCTGCCCCTCATCTGGGAGCCGGTGCGCGATGTCGTCGGGCAGGTATCCGGCTCACCTCAGTTTCTTGATTCCTCCCTCTGTGACAGAGAAGACCATCCACTTTCCTCCCGCTCCGGACATGATTGGAGAAGGTCAAGGTGGGAAGTGCGGACTTGGGCGCTAGAGCTCGAGTGTGCAAAAATGGATGAGCAAAGGAGGAAGAAGGCGTGGATAGAAAGGTGAATCCTTATCCCTTTATATGGGCGGACGAAGCTAAGCGTCCCCACTTTCCTGGTAAAACTCGCTTATCCCCCAAGCGCCGCAATTGATGGCGCGGTTGGGTTACCCACACCCGTATTGATGAGAATCCCGTAATAAGGGGATACGATCTTTGCTTTGACAAGACATGTCGAAAAACTGCCTCGCGTTATGTGCGGGGCTGGTTAAAAGAAATGGTTCGAATAATCACCGGGCCATGACATAATGTCGTTCTGCCAAAACAAGCCAGCAAATTAGATCTGCAAAAATTATTTTTCTCTACGGTGGAATGTGGAACTTATTTTGCAGGGTCAGACACTATCCTCGTATTCAAATTCTTCTGTGATGTATTCGGAGAAGGAACCTGCCTTGCAATGCCGAAAACAATACTGCGCGCCGGACTCATCATCATTGAAGCCTGGTTTAGGGGCTACTGAGGGAGTCCTGGATTAGGGGGTCTCCGGACAGCCGGAGTATCTCCATTGGCCGGACTGTTAGACTATCAAGATACAAGATTGAAGACTTCGTCTCGTGTCCGGATGGGACTCTACTTGGCATGGAAGGCAAGCTAGGCAATACGGATATGGATATCTCCTCCTTTGTAACCGACCTTGTGTAACCCTAACCCTCTCCGGTGTCTATATAAACCGAAGGGTTTTAGTCCGTAGGACAACAACCATAACATACAATCATACCGTAGGCTAGCTTCTAGGGTTTAGCCGCTCTGATCTCGTGGTAGATCTACTCTTGTACTACCCATATCATCAATATTAATCAAGCAGGACGTAGGGTTTTACCTCCATCAAGAGGGCCCGAACCTGGGTAAAACATCGTGTCCCCTGCCTCCTGTTACCGTCCAGCCTAGACGCACAGTTCGGGACCCCCTACCCGAGATCCGCCGGTTTTGACACCGACAGCGACCATGGGAGACAACACATGCTTCCTTAGTAACATCAGCGGTGCCCTGTATACAGACAAGAAGAGGTGATCCATCGGAATAACTTGCCAGGCGCCACTGAGTATATGGGTCCTCATGCTCGTGATCATCATCATCGTCATCTCCCCCTTGGTTATAAATTTTTTCAAGTATAGGTGGTGGAATGTTCACAGGACCTTGGAAACACAAGAAGGTTAATTAGTAAAGGGAAACTAGCTAACCCGTATGCATGTGGATGAAACAATTATAATTACGATGGAAGACAAACGTACCGAAAGCATAAGGATTCTATGCAAAAACAGTGCCACGAGTGGTGGCAGCAAACACAAGACCCTCGTATTGAATTGCATTACAGTACACATCTGTGTATAGAAACTGATTTTTGAGCAATATCCATCCAGTTGAACTAGGAAGGAAGGCAACAAGCTTGTCGAAGATAGAAACAACTCCATAGTCCATGTAATCCCAAGAGCGGTCGGGATCTCGACAAATTGCTATCTTCTATAGACGACAGTCACCATGATTATAGTTGAACGTACGTAGAATGCCGGTGTGCTCAACCTCTGGGCAGTCTAAGATTTTTGGAAGTGGAACCCGGTGACGATTGTACACATTCACAAGTTCCCACTCGCAGTTGTACCAAATATAAACAATCCAATCTCCATTTGCGCCTACCCAAGCCTTACCCTCAAGAGATGGCATCTTAACATCACACGTATCATTATCAAGCGGCACCAACTTGCACAAGGCCAGGCTTGCGTCGTCCGTGCGCCAGTGACCAGGGTCACGGTGAAGAAGATAGGGGAGATCAGACCACTCCTGGACCCTTGGGTTCTTTGTAATGATGTTATTAGTTGAGTCGAGAATGGACTTGAACGAACCTGCCATGCTAGCAGAGGTGATGACGTCGCACCGATCAATGAGTTCCTCCACCACGTCATCATTCGGATCAGGGGAAGAATAACAGGGTCGTTTTTGGCCTATTCCCTCCATGGAGAAGAAGATTGAACAACGGTAGAAGGAAGGGTGAAGGCAAAAGGAGGGGGGAAGAGCGTGCGATAGCAGTTCCAAATCGAGAGGGAAAGGCGGAGAGTCGGTGGACGGTTGCCACGGTACACGAAGAGGCGCCCCGGCCTACATAGACGTCCGTTCGGAAATTTTACAAAAGGACTCGCCGTTGTCTCACTGGCATGTTAGAACGGGACCACATGTCAACGAAGAGGCTAGTGGGGAGTGAACGGTTGCCACAGAGGTCGCACATTGACGACAAGGCCGTCCTGTCAGACCTAGCGCCCACGCGTGATGGCTTTCGTCCCCCACACAAGCGAAGCCACTTCGCACTCCCACAAGGTTGGTCTACCATGCCGCGAGGCCAACTCTAGCGCGTGTAGCTCGGATGCACGCTCGCTCAGCCCCCTTTCCCTCGACGCCCCAAAGCTAGCCAACCATGGCTACGTGTTTTGTGCACCCGGCGGTCGGATTAGGAGCGGATCTGGTCGAGCTTACGCTCACCCGGCTATGGGAGGCCGCGCCACGCCATGGACTGGCCAGGCACCGGGCTGGAAGGCCCCGACAAGGCGCAAGGCTGCATGCAGGTACTGACTCCTCCTCTAGCCACTCGGATCTACACCGTGGGTGGTCCGCCGACAGATACATGAATAGCGGTCGGCCGGGCTCGGTGCTGGCCCAAAAGCTCATCGGTGCACTATTGCCACTCATTACGTGTGACGACTGCCCAAAGAAGGTCTTGCGTTGCGTGTCTACAACGTCGGAACATCCTGGATGGGTGTTCATCAAGTGCTCAACCAATGGGGTATGTGCTACTTTAGCTTCGGTTGTGCTCTCGGATTAGACTAGTTGTGCTAACTTAAAATTTTATTGTGTAGAATGGATGCAAGTTTTGGTATTGGGAAGAAGAGTACATCGATATATTGATAGAGCGCAATTTAGTAGATGTTCTAGCACTTTTAGCGAGCATCGAGGCTAGAGATGAGACTAGTGCACTTGTTGATAGAATAGAGGCTAGACATGAGACTAGATGTGATGCAGGAACGTCTACTTCTTTAGACTCGAAGAAGAAAGAAGCACGCAAGAACGAGCCTCCACAGATCAACAATGAATGCATCGAGAAGGCACTAATCCAACTTATAGGAGCAGTTATGGAAGTTGGATATCTTCTAAAATGTACTCTTGTGGTTCTTGTTTTATTTGGTCTTGCTTTTCTAGTCAAAATTTGGTGATGTATTTCCATGTACTCCCACTGTTCACTTTTATAAGACCTTGAAGACATTTCAGACAATGTACAAAATAGCCCATTTTGAGTTGTCTGAAATGACTTACAAAAGTGAATGGAGGGACTACCAAAAATCAATGATGAAAAAAGATATGTGTTTGCAAAGAAAAATGTATGCAGCCGGGATGTGTCCGCGCGTTGGGCACACGGGCACCACATCCAAGAAATGGCCCGGGCATGACCCCATTACCCTACCCAAATGGACAGAATCCAGGCAAAACAGAGGTCCGTTTGGGGTCGTGCATTGGAGTTGGCCTTACAAGTGGGACCGCAGTTGTTGAAACGGACTATCGGCAAACCCCCACCTCGACCACCGCGCGATGGTTGAGTTAGAGAAACGAGGAGGTTGAAGAGATAGCTATGGCACAAACTCCAAGAAATATGGTGTCAGATGGAAGTCGTGCTGGTGGCGTGTGCTGTACTCCTGGACGTGAATGCTTGTTCTGGCCCATGCCACCCTACTATATATCGAGGATTCGATGTGCTGGTTACGTACAACAAACACATTAACATATGGCCCACCTTACACTATGGCCAAATTTCCTGGAGTCTGTTCTTGGTTAAAAAGTGTTCTTTGTGAGGGTGGGTGGCTGGTCTCAAGTTTAAAACTCGTTGTATATTACGTATACGTATACGTAGACGTAGAGATAGTGCACCAGTTTTGAAAGTTTGAACCCAAACAATAGAATGCAATTTCTACTGGACTCTGCGAGGACCTAGGATGATGGGATTCATAGCTACAGTAAAAATACCTGCCTGACGCGCGAAGCATGTGAAGCTAGTACAAATAGTAGTACTATTGTTGATTGGACTCATCCGATAACCTGTTGCAATGCACGTACAATTATGTATTCGGAAAATATTTTTTGCCTCATCGCAGCACCCACTCAGAGAAGCAACTCGAAAGCCATTCATAAATTTAGTAAGTTTATCACAGGCATATCATTTTATTACATACAACAGGTCATAAACCCACAACGACAACGAGGGTACATTATAAATACTAAAATTTTCATCACACAACAAATAACAAGCAATGAAATGAACTTCAGCTCAACCACTCGTCGGCGTTGGAAATGCTTGCTTTGAACCACAAGTGATTATCTAGGAAGGGCCAGCAACTATCAATCTCGAGACCAATGCAGGACTGATCATCCAAGCTAAAAAAGCCTATGTCAGGGCGCATATTGTGATAGCCACGATAGGGACCGTAGCAAGGTCCAAGGTATTGATACGGTTGCTTCTCCTAAATAGTAGTAAAGTTGAGTCAATAACAGCTGGATCGCCTTTCACCATCATTGGATAGTTTTTTCCAAGGAAGAGCGAGTTTCCTCCAAGAGTATCAATACTAAACCAGGGAGAAGGTGTTGGCGCTAGCACAGTAGTATCCATCCCGAATACCCTACAACGGATGTTGGAATAGGTCCGGAGAGTGCGACCATGGGAGACAACACATGCTTCCTTAGTAACATCAGTAGTGCCCTGTATACAGACAAGAAAAGTGGATCCATCGGAATAAGTTTCCACGCGCCACTGAGTATATGGGTCCTCATGCTCGTGGTCATCATCATCGTCATCTCCCCCTTGGTTATAATTTTTTTTCAAATATAGGTGGAATAATGTTCACAAGACCTTGGAAACACAAGAAGGTTAATTAATAAAGGGAAACTAGCTAACTCGCATGCATGTGGATGAAACAATTATAATTACGGTGGAAGACAAACGTACCGAAAGCATAAGGATTCCATGCAAAAACAATGCCACGAGTGGTTGTAGCAAACACAAGACCCTCGTATTGAATTGCATCACAGTACTCATCTGTGTACTGAAATTGATTTTTGAGCAATATCCATGGATGTGTGGAAGTAAGGACAGCAACAATCTTGTCGAAGATAGCAACAACTTCATAGTTCGTGTAATCCCAAGAGCGGTCGGGAACTCGACAAATTGCTATATTCCGTAGACGTCAATACCATGATCGTAGTTGAATGTACGTAGAATGTCGGTGTGCTCAACCTCTGGGCAGTCTGAGATATTTTGGAAGTATAAACCGGTGATGAGTGTACACATTCACAAGTTCCCACTCACAGTTGTACCCAATATAAGCAACCAATCTCCATTTGCGCCTGCCCAAGCCTTACCCTCAAGCGATGGCATCTTATCATCACACGTATCATTATCAAGCGGCATCAACTAGCACAAGGCAAGGTCTCCGTCATCTGCACGCCAGTCAGCAGGGTCATGACGAAGAAGATAGGGGAGATCAAACCGCTCTTGGACCCTTGGGTTCCTTGTAATGATGTTATTAGTTGAGTCGAGAATTGTCTTGAATGAACCTGCAATGCTAGCTGAGGTGATGATGTCACACCGATCAATGAGTTCCTCCACCACGTCATCATTCAGATCAGGGCAAGAATAACGGGGTCGTTTCCGGCCTGTTCTCTACATGGAGAAGATGATTCGAATAATGGCAGAAGGAAGGGTGAAGGCAAATGGAGGAGGGAGGAAGAGCGTGCGACAACAGTTCCAAATCGAGAGGGAAAGGCGAAGAGTCGGTGGATGGTTGCCATGGTACAGGAAGAGGCGCCCCGGCCTACATAGACGTTCGCTCAGAAATTGTACAAAAGGACTCAATGTCGTCTCACTGGCATGTTGGAACGGGACCACCTGTCAACGAAACATGGTGTGTGATTTCTCATGGAAAATGCAATCTGGCTGCGTTAGCCCGACGTGCCCCATTAGTAATCGACCTTTATTTTTTAATGGAATACCGTTTAGTTTTGAAGCATGACTAACTAGTACTGTATGCAGAGAAAATATAAACTACTCTACCACTACTCCACCTCTAGTACTAGTAGTATAAAAAAGATATATAGGCGGGAGCTTCACCACTTTCTTGCTAAGGGCTTCCCACTTTCTTCTCACACTATCACCCTCTCTCTAGATCTAAAAAAGATGGCCTAACTCTCCCTCCTCACCGATGGTCACAGATCTGCCGGGGAAGAAAAGGACGTGTAGCATTGATGCACTCGTCGTCGACGAGCGAGGTCACGCACTGACGACAAGGCCGTCCTCTCAGACCTAGCGCCCACGCGGGATGGCCTCCGTCCCCAAGCTTGCTTCCATAGTGTGTGTGAAGGACGATGACCACGAGCGAAGCCACCTGCCGACCCTCAGGTATACTACCTCCTTTCGAACCATACCCTTCTTCTATTTCCCCATCTGTCACGTCGCTGCATGTGGATCTTTTTCCACTCCACCATCTTCCCAATTTGCTATCCTCTGCTCTGCTGGTCACGTAGATGAAAACCTTAATTCGCACTATTAAAGGAAACCCTACTTCATGCAGACTAATCCATGTTTGGTTTGAATAAGGAAAGGAAGGGAGACTGTGTTGTCCAAGAGACTAGGCATCGAACCCACATCTAGGTTGAAAAGGGGGAAATGAGTAGCTAAGTAACAAGTCTCATGGCTCTTGGTTGATGAAGGGTAGAAAGACATGACAACGCAATAGAGAATGACCAGGTCGATTGGTTTGTTGTCCTCACATAGGAAAAAGGTGGCTGAAGAGAACAAAAATGGGACGTAATCCACATATGCTTCCTGGATATTTGTTACTCTAGGAAATCATACCTCCCTCACCACTCTATGCGTCCGTAGAGGTACATCGTACTGGTGCGCCCACTGTCCGAATGGGCCTCCCATGCTCTTAATGCCACTTTTTTACTGTTAGTATAACGGCAGCGGTCAAGTCAAGCAATGCTACTGCTAAAGTGATGCCACATTTAAGTAATGTCGCACTCAGTCTAATGCCACCGATAAATTTAAGCAATAACATTTAATGTCGATGGATTATTTCAGGGTTAGTTGTTGATTGTGGATGTATTAAAGATTTTTCAGCTAAGGCATTCTAATGTTGTTGCACAACCAGTATACCAACGATGAAACTTGTTACTACCTTCATATTTTTGCACTAGTAATGCTTATAGATTACATACCTCAATTTCATGAGATAAGTCAATTTTTTTGTACAGTGTCACCAAAATGCCAAGGCGCTGATGTCATTTTATTTTGGTTAAACTGCAGAAAAAAATTATGAAGACAAGAGGAAAGGTCAAGAGTGGGCACCTCCTCCTCCGGTTGTTCTATTGATTTGTTTGATCAATTTTTTTATGTTTGATCGATTATCAAGATTGGGATAGCAATTTTTAGGTCCCTCGAGTTTGAAATGATATTGACCTTGAAGGTACATGGTTTGCAATTTTTTTATACTGTCATTAGTTTATAATGCTAGTTACCTTCAGACTTTTGTATTTGGTTTAATGCTCTTGCACAGCTAGTATACCAATGCTGAAACTTGTTACCTTTACATTTTGTGTTGTTAATTCTTATATAAATCTTCCAGTGCTAGAGCTTATGGAAATCTGTTCAGTAAAACCATTGTACTGTACCCTGTAATGAAATAACTACTCTACTATTGCACTAGCCACTGGATTAGTGTATATTTGTACTATCTGAATGGTGTTGCATTAGCGTATGGACATATATAAAGTGTGGCAAGCTTTCCCAGATATGTAATCAAGAAAACTATTACCTGTTTTTCTAAATACTAGACATTTGGGTACTTTAAATAGAACCGCGAAAATGTCTTATATTAAGGAACAGAGGGTGTACAGTTCACTCAAATTATCCCGGTAAAGCTAGTCACACCTTTGTTAAAATTAATGTTCATTATGTTACCGGAGGAGGTCAGTATGTTTGTCTCTAATGCCTGTCGACTACATACCTGACATCATGATATAATGTTAAGTCATTTCCTTTTGTACAGTATCACTGAATTGTCAAGGCGGTGATGGCATTTAATTTTAGTTGAACTGCACACAAAATATGCTTAAAAGAAGAGGAAAGGTCAGGAATGGTTCAATTTTTCAGAAAAAACTATGTATGCCTTCCTGACATCAGCCGTTGTTGCCTTATTTATTCCTTCAAACAGGTGGTTAGAAACAGTCTTGCTACCTTTTCCCATTAAGAAGATGGAATGCTTATATTTGTGAGTCTATGCTTCAACTAGTGCCACTTTTATAGTAATCCCACTTTTGATATCTATGCAAACAGGGATGCTCGATTTTAGAGGAACTGCACAAAGTCCAAATGGTTCAACATTAGGAGCATGTTTTCTTCCAAACATTTATATCCAATTGGTGGCACTATGAGCTGTTTATTACGAAGGTACATGGTTTGCTACTATCTTGCTAATATTTTTGTACTGTCATTAGATAATAATATTAGTGGTTTGCATGTGAATTTATTAGCAGGGTGGACCTACATTGGAGGTGCAGGACAGGATTGAATGACTGGTTGCTCAATTTCGGTTGTATCGGTTTCACCTCTCCCATCACTTCGAGCATGGATATCCTTGGTCAGATGAAGAATTGGCGCTATATTTCTGCTCTGAACCAGCAAATCAATTCAGTATGAAATTGTCCAGGGCAAAACATGACTGTATCAAATTGTCCACTGCAAAACATGACAGATGCTAAGCGGAAGAGACGTGTTTAAACCAAAAATACAAGGTGGGGTATATGTTTACTAGTTGCTTGATATTTGTGCAGACAGATATGTATGCTCGTTGCTATTTAGCAAACAAACAAAGTGACCACAATTTTGGTTGAACTTCACAAGAAAATAGTATAGTCACTGCATGCAGTGCCATTTGAAAATAGACATAGAAAGATTGGATAGTCACTTCATAGACTGCAGAAAAGTAGTATTGTACTATTTATTGGCCAACACTAGGTGCTTCATTGCTTTGGTCTGGTTATACAATGGGCATCATTTTTCCTAAGTTAAAGTTTGTATTCCGAAAATAGTCTCGTCGTGTGATCGAGAGAAGACCAAATCATATTGCAGTGGATGTTCCTCCATCATGTGTGGTTCATTCTCATGGTTCCAGCTGTTGGTGAAACCACTTCCGTTTGCAAGAGGAATTGTAGACTTCACAAACAAATTTTTCTTTCACTCTGTACTGAATGTTGGCCAAGAGAAGCATCCATGTTAGTAGGAAGAACAGATGTTTTTTCTAGATCTTTGCTTTTGGAGCTACATATTTGTATATGATATGTGAATCATTGAGATGCATTAACATGTTGATCTTATGTATGGGAATCGTACTAGTTAGTTTTGAATTTGGGCTACAAATGTGAACATATTACAATGCTAGGCCTGTGAGTCTCGTGTGAACATTTCGAATGGATCGGCTCTTACTGTTGTGCACAGCATGATCCTTATTTCTGTGTTCTTAGTGTTTACAAGTTACTAACAGTTCCTTATTTCTATTCGCTCAGTGTTTACAAGTTACTAATCGATCACTAGCTAGCCTACTAATGCGCTCCTAGCAGTTTTAGTTGTGATGCAAGATCCGAAGTGGCAGTTTTTTGAATAAAAATGCCTACCTCTAAAGAAACTGACAAGCTGCTCTAAAGAAAATGCCATGTGAATCTGAAGAAACTGCCAGCAAAAATGTTCGCAAATGCCTTATCTCCCAACGAACATTCGTCAGCTAATGTGATCCTACACATACACCATCCGACCTACTTGATCCTACGCGTACACTATCCGACCTACTCGATCCTACACGAATAAATAGCGGATCACACACGTACCACCTCCTTTCTGTTTGTAGGGCTCAATTCAAAAAATGACCTACTCGATCCTACACGAATAAATAGTGGATCACGCACGTACTACCTCCTTTCCGATTATGAGTGGTGGAATCATTTTTGAGAAGGAGGGAGTACCTCATCTGGATGATTTGAGTGCACTCGTTTGACCGTCATGCCGACATGCGACCTAGCACGGACGGGACGGCATAACCATAATTTCAGTTTTTCTAGTTTTCCACAGCAAGCTGGCGCGCTAAGCCATGCCTGCTTATGCATTGAATTCCGATGACCGTGATGACCGTCATGTTTCCTACGACACGCTGGTTCTTCTACCTTCTGCCTAATTACTGTTTCCCAGCCTTCTCCGGTGGCACCATCACCCAACTCACCCTATCCTCATAAGCCCCCACCGTCCCGATGTTGCTCTCCACTTATCCTCGCTCTCGCCACGTCCGCCATGCCCCCGCCCATCCACGATAGGCGACGCCGGAGGCGGTCACCACCGAAACTAGTGTTCGTTTTTTCACCGGAAGGCGGATGGAGGGAGGAGGCATTCTATCGGTCTTTAGATGACAATGCAGGGTATGAGGAGTTTTGGAGCGCGTCCGTCTGGCGGAGGAGCAGCATATTGCCGATTTGCACCGCTAGCGGGACATGGAGCAGCAGCGCACTGATGCTCTGAGTCGCGAGCAGAGCACCCACAACTGGCCCGACTACGTGGAGGTCAGCGCCAGGCAAATAGCCCTGGAGGCTGTCGGGCACGCACGCGTTCACGACGCCGAATTTTACTACCATATCGCCAAGTCGGTTTCCCGCTTATAAGCCGAAGCTTCAGACCACGCCAACATGGAAAGGGCCAACGCGCACGAGCAACGCATCCTATCGCACCTCTGGCAAGTCCGAGGCGAGGCGGAGGGCGCCGGTGCTGGCGTTTAGCATGTACCGCAGATGGCGGTGGGCATCGTCTAGTTGGCTAAGAGTAAGTTAGTACTTGTACACTACTAGAGTATTAGTGGGAGTAGATAGTTAACTTGGGTATGATGGTTGTCAACGTGGAAGTTCAGTACTCTATATCTGGATCAGACCTGTTACTTTGCTCTGAATGTTGAACTTTCCGTTTGAATGTATGGAATGGGCTGTTATTTTTTTAAATGGGTTGTATTTGTCCGCCACGGGTTTAGAGGCTGACTTGTGGGCCTACCAAGTTGACGCATACACAATCAGGAGATGATTGTATGTGGAGAGGATGACAGCAGGGACCCATCAAGGTCATGGCAGTATGCAAGCAAGTGCCTCCTTATTTCAAGCCAATAAAAAAATGGCTCCTCCTAATGGATTTCTGACATCTGGGGCCCATGCCATTGTCAACATAGTCCATAAATGAGAGAATTGCACAACGAGCGGCTGACACCAGGGACCCAGCAGGTCGCCCAATTATTTTTGTTTTGGGTTAATTTATAAATGGCACTCCAAATCTGGTGATTCCGAAAAATGCCACTGCAATTTCCAAACTTTGAAAAATGCTATTTCAAGTGGAATTTTTTGAAGTCTGGAGTGGCGTTTTTCAAAGTTTACAAAAATTGCAGTGGCATTTTTCAAAGTTTGCAAAAATTGCAGCGGCGTTATTCAAAGTTTGCAAAAATTGAAGTGGCATTTTTCAAAGTTTGGAAATTGTAGTGGCATTTTTATGAATCGCCATAATTGGAGAGGCATTTATCTAATTTGTTTTTGAGACGGAAGCAGGGTGTCAACTGGGCTGTGCGGGGCACTTTGGCCTGTCTAGACAGCCTTTTCTTTTATGTTTACCACAGACCAGCCCAATAGTTTTTTTTCTTTCTCAAAATGGATAGCCCAGTTTTTTAGTGCTTTGTCAAGTAAGTCGCTTTGTCAGGCCTATTGGGCTACAAATCTTTCAAGATGAGGAGAGCTTCATTCGGTTGGTCCAGAATATGGCCTATTAGTCATTGTTGAGGAAATCATTAACTGGTAACTGCTCGGTTGGCTAGCGAGTAGGGGATTAATCGGCTAATCAGCAAGTTAATCGGCCATTTAATTTAATTAATCGGACGATTTTTCGGTTTATCGGCTACTCGGTGACCCTATGAGTAGGGATTAATCGGCAAGTTAACTTGTTAATCGGATGAATTCTTGAACAGGGCTATTAGTAATGAGAAATGGGTTGTACATTTTTAAAACACATCAAACCGGCAATTAGTTTCAAAATTCTTTTTTTCATTTGGAGATTTTAAATTCCATTGATTTTTATGCATGGACAATTTGTTGGATTTTATATTGATATACATTTATTTTTAAAATTAGTTTGAATGTGACTCGAAATTTCGGGATTAAAAACAGTGCAGACCGCACCGAAATATGCAAAATTTTGTATAATTTTTAACGTGGCCACAATATGGGCTGTAATGCTAACAAAAAGAATATGGGCTCCAAAAAACCCTTAAGAATTAGCAAATGGGCTGTAAATTATTAGAAATAATGGCAGATGGGTTGTATGCAGTTTTCCACGTATTTGAGGCTTTCCTAAAAAAGGTTGACGCACAAGCAGTGACTGCCGTCGTGCTTCTTCAATCTCTGCTCTTCCTGCTCCAGCTGCTCAAACAAGCATCGGCGAGACTGCCTGCTCCCTCCTCTCGCGGCCACCTGTGCTGCCGCGCAGGCCTCACCGCTCCACCCTACTCCCATCGCTGGCCTAGCCATCCTTGTACTCACCAACACCTGCTGTTATTCTCCGGCGACGGTAGACAAACCAGTAAACCCTCGTACTCCCCTCTGCATGGGAAACAACTGCCGAGTCTTCCCTGGCTCCGTGCCATTCCCTTCCTAGGCCTTGCCATCTTCCACTGCCCTGGTGCTCTCGGCGCGGCGTGGTCAATGTGGTCAACGAACGACATCCATCAGAAGTGGACTGTACGTGGAGAGGCTGACAGCTGGGTCCATGGTCTCACGCAAGGAAATGCCTCCTTATTACGCGTAAAAAATGATTCCTCCACCTGACAGCTGGGACCAACCGGAAGGGCCTCTATATTTCACGAAAAAAATGTTCCCCTCGCTGACAGGTCGGACCCATGAGCTATTTCTTCGCACGCAAGGAAGTGCCTCCTTATTACGCACAAAAAAATGAATACTCCCCCTGCTAGCTGGGACCACCATAGTGGGAGGTTGACTTGTGGGCCAACTAAGATTACGGGGATGGAGGCTTTGTCAACTTAGTCAATATGAATGATTCTAGCTCAAGTGACTGTACGATGTCCATCCAACGACCGTAGTGCATCTTCAACCTCTGGTCTTCTTGCTCCAGCTGCCCAAACCAGCGTCGGTCGTGCCGCGTGCTCCTGCCTCCCGTGGCAGGCTGTGAAGCCGCGGAGGCCTCACTGCCCCTACTACTCCCACTTCAACCTCTGGTCTTCTTGCTCCAGCCGCCCAAACCAGCGCCGGTCGTGCCGCGTGCTCCTGCTCCCGTGGCCAGCTGTGAAGCCGCGGAGGTCTCATTTCCCCCTACTACTCCCACTTCAACCTCTGGTCTTCTTGCTCCAGCCGCCCAAACCAGCGGCGGTCGTGCCGTGTGCTCTTGCCTCCCGTGGCCGGCTGTGAAGCCGCGGAGGCCTCACTGCCCCCTACTACTCCCACCGCTGGCCAGACCATCCCTCTACTCACCCACACCCCCTGTTATTCTATGGCGACGGCAGCCTCACACCGCAGCCGAACCAGTGAACCCTCGTACTCCTCTCTGTGTGGGCATCCACTGCCACGTCTTCCCCGGCTCCATGTCATCCCCTTCCTAGGCCTCGCCATCGTCCACCGCCCTGGTGCTCTCGGCGCATCATGGTCAACGTGGTCAAGGAACGACTTCCATCGGAAAGAGTACTATATGTGGAGAGGCTGACAGTTGGGTCCACGGCCGCAGCAAGGAAGTGCCACCTTATTATGCACAAAATAATGATTCCTCCACCTGACAGCAGGGACCCACCGGACTGGCCACCGTATTTTGCAAAAAATTGTTTCCCCCTGACTGCTGGGACCCACCAGCTATATCTTCGCACGCAAGAAAGTGCTTGACAGTCGGGACCCACCTGGTCGAAGCGTACGTAGTGTTGTCATTGTCGGTGTCAAAACCGGTGGATCTCGGGTAGGGGGTCCTGAACTGTGCGTCTAGTCCGGATGGTAACAGGAGGCAGGGGACACAATGTTTTACCCAGGTTCGGGCCCTCTTGATGGAGGTAAAACCCTACCTCCTGCTTGATTAATATTGATGATATGGGTAGTACAAGAGTAGGTCTACCACGAGATCGGAGAGGCTAAGCCCTAGAGGCTAGCCTATGGTATGATTGTATGTTGTGGTTGTTGTGGCCTACGGACTAAAACCCTCCGGTTTATATAGACACCGAAGGGGGCTAGGGTTACACAAGGTCGGTTACAAAGGAGGAGATATGCATATCCGTATTTCCTAGCTTGCCTTCCACACCAAGTAGAGTCCCACCCGGACATGAGACGAAGTCTTCAATCCTGTATCTTCATAGTCCAACAGTCCGGCCAAAGAATATAATCCGGCTGTCCGGAGACCCCCTAATCCAGGACTCCCTCAGTAGCCGCCGAACTAGGCTTCAATGATGATGAGTCCGGCACGCAGATTGTCTTTGGCATTGCAAGGCGGGTTCCTCTCCAAATTTCGTGTACCTGTTGAAATAGTGTCCGGCCTCTTGTGAATGTTGCACTCCTTGGCTTCCACGCCCAATAATGGCCACTTTCCACATGTCGAGTGAATGTGAAGAGCCAGGGTGTTTTTACATTTACCCCCCTAGCTGTGTGAATGAGCTGCCTATTCAAAAGACGAGGTTTCAGATCCAAATCACACCATCCTCCCTTGGCGAGCTTTCATTGGAGCGCATTCGACAGAGATCCATTCCATGATGGCCGGTCGACGCAGCTCCTCCTCTCGCTCCCCCAGCCCCAAGCCTAGAGATTGGGAGAGATGTTCCGTCCCGCACAGCAAATTAGTGATGCTTCAGACCAAGGGATTTCTTCCCCCAGCGTACATGGTCCCGGTTCGAGCCGGGCTCGCCACCTATAATGGCGGAGAGCAAGCGGAGAGCCTTCCCAATCTGTCCAAGGGAGAGCGGGTATGCCTTGTCCCTCATTTGGTAAGAGGGCTCGGATTTCAAATTCATCCGTTTCTCCGGGGGCTCCCGGAGTTCTACGGCCTCCAGTTGCACAACCTTACACCTGCCTCCATATTGCATATCGCGGGCTTCGTAGCCCTTTCCGAGTTGTTTTGGGCTGTGAAGCTCATTTCGCGCTGTGGAAGAAGCTGTTCTGCCTTGTGCCCCGTTCTCAGAAGGGGTCAATATATCAAGTGGGCGGAGCCGAAGTGTGGCGTATTGCCGGGACCGGATATCTATCCGGAACCCCAAAGAAGACGTCCGAAGACTGGCCTTCAGAATGGTTTTATATAGAAGACGTCCCCCTCCCGAACCCTATTCAAATCGGCCTCCCTGAGTTCGACAACACTCCTTTGAAGAAGCGCCGGAGCTAGCGTCCATGGAGCCCCCTGGAGGAAGATGACAGGGACGTTCTTTACCTGATGAGCCGGATAATTTTGTTAGCTCGATCTGGATTAACCATGGTCGACGTCATGGCCACATGTATTATGCGGGGGGTGCAGCCGCTTCAGTATAGTGGCCACCCCATGTGGGATTTCAACGGGGAGGATGACGCCACCCGCTACGGCCGTAAAGGGCCCGGAATCGGCTGCTGATCTAATAAAGATCTTATCCACTTTGTACAAGGGAGAAGAGGAGGAATTCCTTCGTGTCAACCCGCAGGGCGGATTTTCTATGTACAATCCTCCGAGCTGGGTAAGCGGAGACTTTTTCTCGCCCATCCGTTTTATTTCCCATAGTTAAGTATTCAGTCTAGCGATTTCAACACAGGAGCTGCGCCAGGCTGTAAGGGAGATAAACAACCCCCCTCCACAACCTGAGGACCCTGGACGGTCTCTTGACCTGGCCTCCCAGGAGGATCCGGTCATATCTGTGGAGCTGATCGATGGTGTATTTTACCAATTGAGTAATGACAATGCTTTGGTGGCCATTACGGCCGATTACCCTGGGCTACTTCCAGCATCACAGGTGACTGAGACCGAAGTCCCAGTACTTCGAAAAGGGATCCGTCCTTGCGTGTTTTTGATTGCCGTATAACAGCCGTGTTTTGCAGGGGAGGTCCTCGAGGCGGAAGGCCGAGCCTGCGGCGACTAGCCAACAAGGGGGCGCGAGGCCAGGCAGGCTGAAAAGACCCGCAGTCCGGATTGAGACACCGGCGCAGCGGTACGGTGCGCCGTCTATATTGCAAGACATTATTCTCAGAGGCATATTAACGCCCATGCCTTATTTTCAGGAAAAAGAGCGCTCACCGGACTATACCCGTAGAGGCTACTAATCGCGCCTCCACCAGCCAGGCTCCAAGGCCGGATTCGAATGCGGATAAACTGTCCGCCACCAATTCCGAGGTGGAAAGTGCCATGAACCACAGGCGTCGCCGGCTGTTCTTCGTGACGCTTGTGTCTCCCAAGAGGCATTGGATGCCTTCAACTCGGAAGATGCGTACCTCCGTGCCGCTCAAAATGGTCTAGCCAGAGCCACGGAGCAGTATGTAAAAGACATACGGGTGAGAAAATTTGGTGATTATATATATCAGTAGCCCCTGAGACTTGAAACAATTAGAATAACTGAGTTAAGGATCATTTGCTATGCAGGTTCTTACCGAAAAGAATACTCAACTGTCCCAGGAACTAGAAGAGTGCAGAGCCCAACTTCAGGCCGCAGTGGCCGCGGCGGGGGAGCCCAAAGAGATCCCCTCTGGTAATATATCCTTCGAATGATAAGTGTCATATAGGATGCAGCGTATATGCAGATCTGACGATAAAATTGCAGATGACGCTGGAGTAAATCTGGATAAGCAACAGCTTCTATGCCAGCTGAAGGCTGGTGAGAGCGTGCTTACGAGGGTGAGGCAGGAGAAGAATGATCTCCTAGATGCCAACACCAGGCTGGGCGTGGAACTAAAAGATGTTCATTCCCAACTGTTGGACTCTGTTAAGGAGAATCGGCGGCTTCGACGCGGCATATTTAGTAAGTGCTTGAACGAACTTTGAAAAAGAGTTCGGCGAGGAAGCTAGCTGACAGAGTTATGTTTGTAGGTATGCTAATAGGTCGTCCTGCCGAGGAAATGCCCGGTTCAATGGGTGACCTTCTTCCGGAGCTCTCACAACTGCATGAACGAGTTCGGCAGGTGATGCAAGGCATCGCCCAGGCCTTGTGGCCATCCGTCTCCATGCCCGAAGGCCTTGGAGAGCTTGTAGAGAAGTTGAAGGGAACGCGGAGGCGCTTCCGATTATGCAAGCTATCGGCCTGCCGTCAGGGCGCCCGGGAAGCCTGGGCAATGGTGAAGACGCGGTACACGAAGGCTGACCCAAACCACATGGCCGAGGTCAGACCTATGGGCCCGATGGGAAGGAGATCCCTGTGAGCTTAGTGTACGACCAAGTAGAATTGGCCGCAAAGTATTCCCAATAGGACTGTAGGCTAGACAGCCTATTGGATGGTATTGAAGAGGAATTCAACCAGTCAAATTGACTATGTAATTTAAACTGACATGTATAATGCCTTCTAGCTGGATTATAGATTGTTTGTCGTGGCGGACCTTTTCGCTTCAACCTCGGTACCCGACGGTCTGGAGTGTATCCGAATACCCTCTCGGTTATGTGAGAACCGGGGCATGCGTAGAGACCAGGCGTAGGGGTCATTAGTGCTTGAACGGACAAGTGCCCAACTAGTTATATTATTACATGGTTAGTAAGAAACATCTTCCAGGGAGAATAGTTCCGTTAGGGGTTCCTTTCCCTGGGAGGCATGCCCTAAAGTGCATGTCCGGACTGCGAGAAGAGTGTAACGCCCCGAGACCGATGTGCCAGGTGTCATTCAGTTATTCATTGTTGTTGCCTTGTCATTGCTGCGTGTCATGCATTGCATATCATGTCATCATGTGCATTTCATTTGCATACGTGTTCGTCTCACGCATCCGAGCATTTTCCCCGTTGTCCGTTTTGCATATCCGGCGTTCCGTTCTTCTCCGGTGGTCATTTCTACCTTTCTTTCATGTGTGGGGATTAAACATTTCCGGATTGGACCGAGACTTGCCAAGCGGCCTTGGTTTACTACCGGTAGACCGCCTGTCAAGTTTCGTACCATTTGGACTTCGTTTGATACTCCAACGGTTAACCGAGGGACCGAGAAGGCCTCGTGTGTGTTGCAGCCCAACACCCTTCCATTTTGACCCAAAACTCACCTAACTCCGCTCCATCATCTCGGTCGTTCGATCACGATCACGTGGCCGAAAACCGCACCTCATTTGGAGCTTCCTTCTCTACCTATAAAAGAGCACCCCTCCCCGAAATTTCGGATCATTTCGCAGTCTAAACCCTAGATCCACTCCTCCCCGCGCCACCGGACGCGTCCGCGCTGCACCGGACATGTCCGCCCCGCCACTTGGCGCCGCCTGTGCGGCCAGCGCCGCCGCAGCCGCCGCCCTCCACCACCAGGAAGCCGCCACGTCGCCCCTGTCCTCCCCAAACCTCCCGCGGCCCTACCAGGCCCGAGAGGGGCCCGCGGAGCCCATCTGCAGCGCCGTCGCAGCCCACGCGCGCCCGCCTCCCCTTCGCCTTGCCGGATCTGCGCAGCGCCGCCGCCCCTTTGCCGGTCATCACCGGAGTTCCCCGCCGCCACCTCGTTCGTCGCCGGATCTTCACCACCGCGGCCAGATCCGGGCTCCCCGTGCCCGGATCCGTCCATTCCCGCAGGCCCCGCCGTGCCCGCCTGCCGGATCTGCCTCGCCCCGCCGCCTCAGGCCATCACCGAACTCTGCCGCCGCCACCATGGGTCGCCTCGGCCTCGGCGGGAGGTCGGGGAAGAGATCCCCTTCGCCAGGCCCAACTCCCCTTCGTCCAGGCCCAGCTCCCCTACGTCCGACCCAGCGCGCCGCCCGCGCCTGGCCTGCCTCCTACGCGTCCCGGTCCGCGCCTCAAGGCCCAGCGCCTCCCAAGGCCATCTCCAGCTCCTGCCTCCTCCTCTCTGCTAACGGGCCGAGGCCCAGGGTGAGCCGCCCCAGCGCCCCCTCCTCTTGCTATTTTTTCCCTGCTGCTGGGCTATGCTCAGATTCGGCCCGATGCATGTTTTTTTCAGCGTCTGGACGATTTGTCTATTATCCTGAGGCAGCAGTTTTGCAGTTTAGACCCTCATATTCATGCATTTAAAAAACTCACTAATCGTGCATCGGATTAAAATGTTTTATATATGAAACTTGCTCAGAATTTTGTGTAGATTAATAATATCCAACTTTCATCTATGTTTAAAATATTTAAAATGCTGTTTGCATTAATTTGCTCCTATGCCATGTTAAAATGATTTTATTCATAACTAAATAACTGTAACTCCGATTTTAATAATCTTTAGATGTAATTGGGGTAGAAAAATGCCTAGTTTAACATGGTGCACTCATCTTGCATGTTTAACAACTCTAAAATAATGTTTAGGGCAAGAACAGTACCAAACCTTAAATTATGCATATGAGGATTTTCCGGAATTGTTGTTCGTTGCTTCCGGCCTCATTTAAATTTGCCTAGATAGGTAGTTTTGTTGTGCTTCCCCTCTTGCCATGTTAATCAACATTTAATATTGTTGGGTACATAAACGAGAGAGAACTAAATAATTGATGTGGTGTTTTGTCAATATGCATCCCGATGCATATTGAGCTCCCCTTAATTTGTAGGATTGTTTGTGCACTTTGCCATGCCATGCATACTTAAACGGACATGCATCATACTTGATTGTGCGTCATGCCATGATTATGTGATGGTTGTTTACCGTGATTGTTTGCTTCTTTCCGGTGTTGCTTCTTCGGGTTGGTTCCGTTAACGTCGAGTTTGTGAGGACCCTTCGTCTACGTTCCGTTTGTCTTCTTCATGGACTCGTTCTTCTTCCTTGCGGGATTTCTGGCAAGATGATCATACCCTCGAAATCACTACTATCTTTGCTATGCTAGTTTGCTCGCTCTTTTGCTATGCCAATGCTACGATGCCTACCATTTGCTTGTCAGCCTCCCAAATTGCCATGTCAAACCTTTAACCCCCCATGTCCTAGCAAACCGTTGATTGGCTATGTTACCGCTTTGCTCAGCCCCTCTTATAGCGTTGCTAGTTGCAGGTGAAGATTGGAGGCCGTTCCTTGTTGGGGTTTTTATTTACTTGTTGGGATATCACGATGTATCTTATTTAATTAATGCATCTATATACTTGGTAAAGGGTGGAAGGCTCGGCCTTATGCCTGGTGTTTTGTTCCACTCTTTCCGCCCTAGTTTCCGTCATATCGGTGTTATGTTCCCAGATTTTGCGTCCCTTACGCGGTTGGGCTATTATGGGAACCCCTTGACAGTTCGCCTTAAGTAAAGCTCCTCCAGCAATGCCCAACATTGGTTTTACCATTTGCCACCTAGCCTTTTCTTTTCGCTTGGGAGTCGCGCTCCTGAGGGTCATCATTATTTTACCCCCCCGGGCCAGTGCTTCTCTGAGTGTTGGTCCAACTGAGCGATGTCCGAGGCTACCAGGGGGAACTCTGGGCTGGCTTACCCGACGTCTGGCTCATCTGAGTGTGCCCTGAGAAAGAGATATGTGCAGAACCTATCGGGATTTGTCGGCACATTCGGGCGGTGTTGCTGGTTTAGTTTTACCCTGTCAAAATGTCTTGTTGTACCGGGATACCGAGCCTGATCGGAACGTCTCGGGTGGAGGTCTATTCCTTCGTTGACCGTGAGAGCTTGTCATGGGCTAAGTTGGGACACCCCTGCAGGGATTTGAACTTTCGAAAGCCGTGCCCGCGGTTATGGGCAGATGGGAATTTGGTAACGTCCAGTTGTAGAAAACCTGAACTTGACCTTAATTAAAATGAATCAACCGCGTGTGTAACCGTGATGGTCTCTTTCCGGCGGTGTCCGGGAAGTGAACACGGTTGTTGGAGTTATGCTTGACGTAGGTTGCTATAGGATCGCTTCTTGATCATAGTTTTATCGACCGTGCTTTGCCTTCTCTTCTCGCTCTCATTTGCGCATGTTAGCCACCATATATGCTAGTCGCTTGCTGCAACTCCACCTCATACCTTTACCTTACCCATAAGCTTAAATAGTCTTGATCGCGAGGGTGAGAGATTGCTGAGTCCCCGTGGCTCACAATTACTTCCAAAACCAGCTTGCAGGTGCCGATGAGTCCGTGCAGATGACGCAACCAAGCTCAGGAGGAGCTCATTGAAGATCTTGTCCTCTGTGTTGTTTCCGTTCTAGTTGATCAGTAGTGGAGCCCAGTTGGGGTCGATCGGGGCCTTTGTCGCATTTGGGGTTCTTCTTTTATTTTGGTTCCGTAGTCGGACCCTGTTTGAATTTGGTTGATGTAATGCTTTATTCATGTAATTGTGTGAAGTGGCGATTGTAAGCCAACTATGTATCTCTTTCCTTTATATATTACATGGGTTGTGTGAAGATTACATCACTTGCGACATATGCCTTCAATGCGATTATGCCTCTAAGTCGTGCCTCGACACGTGGGAGATATAGTCGCATCGAGGGTGTTACAAGTTGGTATCAGAGCCTTCCCCGACCTTAGGAGCCCCATTGCTTGATCGTTTTTAGTAGCCGAGTTGTGTCTAGAAAAATGTTTTGAGTCATTAGGAATTATATATCGGAGAGTTTAGGAATTCTTTTTACTCCCCAGTCCCTTCATCGCTCTGGTAAGGCATCCTGACGTAGAGTTTTGACTCTTCTCTTCTCAAATTTGACTAAAAAAATTTAGGATCACGCGGGTATCTTAGAATCGTTCCGATGGTTTTATGATGAGAACATTGTCTTGGTGCCTCCTGTCAGGGGTTTAGTGGAAGTGTCCCGGGGAGTTGAGCTCTGAGGTGTTGTCATCATAATTTTATCATTGCAATTCTGGAATACCTGAGTTTAGTACGCCGACATCGAAAATCTCTTTTATGTAGTTCGTTGGTGAGATAACCTCGACGCCACCCAGTACTGGGGCGGGAGTTCGGAAGTATTGCCATAACTTGTATAACGGATGCTTTTCGAAGGTTGAGGTAGATGATTTCCGAAGGTTTCTTGGTTATGTGTTGAAGGATGGATACAGCTGGATGTAGGATTTGCTAGATTTGGGTGAGATATTATGCTTCCCCTGTATCCCCAACACCTGATTGCATAACCGGAAAGGTTCGGGAGTTTCAAAGGTGGGAATTCAAGTAGCTCTTAGGATATCTTTCTGACAGATGTATGATATGAAATTGGGGTTCGACGTCTAGTGGTCCGCCTATTCACGGTCGGTTTTACAGTGGTCTCGTTGTGTCTTAAAGAGTACTTGGCTATGCCGACTTGGGGACGCTTCGTATGTCATGTGCACTGCCTTGTACATGATGGTGCTGTACGATCGAGCCCGTGTAGGCCCGACCACGAAAACTTCGGGCGAAATTTCTATCATATGTTTGTTCTGCCTTATTCCGCAAGCCAATCCTTTGTTTTGTTTTCAGTTGTGGTATTCGAGTTGCTTCGAAGTCAAATGTTGATTCCATACCTTCCCTAAGTGGTGTTCTCATATTCCTATGTGAATACTAATCCTCCTCGATCATAGAGTTTGTCATTTTAATTTCTTCTCACCGGTGTGTTTTCTCTTCAAGTGGATCCGATCATTTCAACATCAGTAAGATCAATGATCAGTTCTTCTCTACGGTGTTTGTTTCACCCATTCCAAATTGTCTTTGTTTTTCCCACCCTCCCTCCCTTTTGTTTTTTTTTCTCCAAGGATTCAGATCTCTTAATCGAGTATCCATATTATTGATGTGAAGTCTCTCCATTCTTTTCCTTCAATGTTCTTATCCGGTGATTCTCATGAAGATACTAACGGAGCTTCTAGTTCGTCATTCTTCTTTCTTTTATCTTCTCCGGTGGTTTCAAGTCAAGCTTTGTTGATCATACCCTTTCCTCATTTCAAATGCCTTCTCATGCCGGTGCAATCCTTAATCATTCACCTCTCGCTGTTCAATTGTTCCCGGAGTGCTGAAGATATCTCGAGGCTGTTATCTATTTCAAGCCATTTAATTCGACCGGTGCTTCATCTCTTTTAAATCTTTTCAACGGTGTTCTTTTGAGTGGGTCCTAACCCACAGGTCTTTTCCCAGGATCTTACCTGACTCTTCTAATTTTCCCGGAGCTATCCTAAATTCTTCTCCAAGTTTGACGTAAGGATGCGTTATCATCAGTCAAATACTTTTCTCCAAGATCTTTCAAATTCTTTTCATAGTTGGCTCAACCTCTTCGCTTTTGATTCTTCCGGTGTGCCTCAATAATTCTTGGTGGTGTTTCTCGGTGTCATTCGCATCTTTTGAAGAACGAAGAAGAGTTTCTCTTTAATCTCGCTCCATTCTCTTCAAGATTCGTGATTCTAGCGTGTTGCCATCCTCTCGTAATTGTTTTGTTCGTGAGAATTCTTTTTCACCTATCCGGAGTAATTCAAGAGTCTTCTCAGTCTGTTATCCGGAGCCCATCATCGAAGATTATCCATTTCAGCTTCAGCTCTCGTTCTCCTAATTTTACCGGTGCTTCATTCAAGTAAGCTTTAATCGGCTCGTGAGCTCTTCGTTCTCATGTATCTAAATCCTCTCAAGCATCTTTGTTCATTTTATAATTCTTCCCGGCGTTTCTTTATCTTCTCTTCGTTCATTTTCATTTCTTACGATGGTTCGTTCAAGTTTTTCTTCTTTCTCATCATATCAATTCTTTCATTCTTTTCAATCCTACCGGTGGTTCGTTGAAGACTTTCCCAAGCTTGCGCTATATCTCTCATAATCCTTTTTACGAGAATAAGTGATATGCCAAATCCGTTGATTGTCATCAATTTAAATTGTTGAAGGATACGCATGACATAATTCTTATTCTTGTTTCATCCAAATGATTAATTCCTTATTCCGGAGGTGCATCATATCACATTCTTGGTTCGAGATGCTTTATCTTTTCTTCCCAAGAGTTCCAAGCTTTTGCAATTACATCTCCACGGAGGTCCATCTAAAGCATTGCAAGGATTCACCTTGTGTTTTCAATTTCTCTTTCTTTTCATTCCTTTTGTTTAACGGAGTTCTTCATGGAGGCTCTACATGATGGTTCATCAAGGATTTAATTCCTTCTCCAAATTTTTCATTGAGATTCTCTTCTAAGAAGTTCTAGTTTTCTTCTTCTTGCTATCCGGAGTGCAATTCTTTCTTCCATATTATTGGAGGTGGTATTATGTCATTTTGATAATTTGAGTTCATGTTTCATGATTCACAGTTATCAAGAATGAGATAGTTTAAATCCATCAATCTCGTCATTGGAGTTATCTTGGGTTATATTCACCTAAAGCTTTCCTTTAAGGATTGTCGCTCTCATGGTGTTTGTCAATGATCCAATTTCTTCATTTATCCTTTCCGGTGCGATATACTTTCTCGTCTCTTTGTTCATATCAATACAATTCTTTTCCCGCGAGTGGCAGGTTGTCACCTCATAATTTGAGATGTACCCCATAAGACCATATCAAGTTATTCTTTCGTTGTTGGCTTTCCAATAACTCCGTTCTAGCATCTTGTTGTAACCGTGCTCTCTTAAGATCTTGTTTCCCTTCGTTCCGGAGGTCATTGATGTTGCCTCTCAACCCATCATCTCGTTTGTCTAAGATCATGCTCTTTTCATGATTTCCCATTTAACCGGAGTGTCGTGCCCTCTTTTCAGTTCTATCACCTTATTCAAGTTATTATTCAATTCCTTTTCTTTTCAACCGGAGTGCTGCCCGAATTTTGGTTTTCCTTGATCCCCTTCCTTAACCGAGTTTTTTCAATATATATCTTGCCCTTCAACCTCAAGGTTTTCGCAATGTTCTTTATCCCTCTTTTCTAACGGAGTGTTTTCAACTTCGTCATCTCGTTGTATTCTTTTCTCAAATGGCTTAACCTTTTCAAGGTTCTTTGGTTTCACTCGTTTGTCAAAGAAGCAACTTAGTTTTACCGTTTCTCTTCCTTTTCCGTTTTCCCTCCGGTGCCATTCTAGATCTCGGGACGAGATCCTCTCGTAGTGGTGGAGTGTTGTAACGCCCCAGACCGATGTGCCAGGTGTCGTTCAGTTATTCGTTGTTGTTGCCTTGTCATTGCTTGCGTGTCGTGCATTGCATATCATGTCATCATGTGCATTTCATTTGCATACGTGTTCGTCTCACGCATCCGAGCATTTTCCCCGTTGTCCGTTTCGCAATCCGGCGTTCCGTTCTTCTCCGGTGGTCCTTTCTACCTTTCTTTCATGTGTGGGGATTAAACATTTCCGGATTGGACCGAGTCTTGCCAAGCGGCATTGGTTTACTACCGGTAGACCGCCTGTCAAGTTTCGTACCATTTGGACTTCGTTTGATACTCCAACGGTTAACCGAGGGACCGAAAAGGCCTCATGTGTGTTGCAGCCCAACACCTTCCATTTTGGCCCAAAACCCACCTAACTCTGCTCCATCATCTCGGTCGTTCGATCACGATCGCGTGGCCGAAAACCGCACCTCATTTGGAGCTTCCTAGCTCCCTCTACCTATAAAAGAGCACCCCTCCCCGAAATTTCGGATCATTTCGCAGTCTAAACCCTAGATCCACTCCTCCCCGCGCCACCGGACGCGTCCGCGTTGCACCGGACATGTCCGCCCCCGCGCGCACCTCACTCCAGCCAATCAGAAGCGCCACGTCTCCGCCGCCGCCGCTTCCCCTCCACTCACCGCGCGCACATGGCACCGCGCTGCCCCACTTCGCCGCCGGGCCCGGAGAGCCCGCAACCGGGCCCCCGCGGCCCATCCAGCCGCCGCCCGAGCCCACGGGGAGGCCGGATCCGCGCCGCCCGGTCCTCCCTTGCGCGCGCACGCTGTCTCGACGCTGGCCGCCCGACGACCGCTCGCCGGAGTTCGTCAGCCTCGCCGGCCCCTCTCCGCCGCCCTTCTCCTCCTCGTCGCCTGGCCTCGTCGCCGCGAGCGCCGCTCTTCGCCCGGATCGGATCCGGCCTCGCCGGATCTACAGGGTCCGCCCCGCCTCGCCTCGAAGCTCGCCGGAGCCCTCTGCCTGCCGTCGCCGTCGCCGCCATGGATCGGGGACCAGATCCCCGCTCGAAGACGAGATCCCTCCCCGCGTGGGCCACCTCGTCCGCACCGGCCCAGATGCGAGGCCCAGCCGGCCTCCTCCCCGCCGTGGCCTCCCAGGCCCAGCGTGCCGTCCCCGCCTTCGGTCCAGATCCGCACCGCGCCAGCCAGCCGGCCTCGCCTCGGCCTCCTTCCTCCTCTGCTGGGCCAGGCCCAAGGGTGAGCCGACCCCAGCGCCCCCTCCTCTATTTTTCCTCGCTGTTGGGCTTCCTCAGATTCGGCCCGATGCATGTTTTTTTTCAGCGTCTGGACGATTTGTCTATTATCCTGAGACAGCAGTTTTGCAGTTTAGACCCTCATATTCATGCATTTAAAAACTCACTAACCGTGCATCGGATTAAAATGTTTTATATATGAAACTTGCTCAGAATTTTGTGTAGTTTAATAATATCCAACTTTCAGCTATGTTTAAAATAAATGTTGTTTGCATTAATTTGCTCCTATGCCATGTTAAAATGATTTAATTCATAACTAAATAACCGTAACTCCGATTTTAATAATCTTTATATGTAAATGGGGTAGAAAAATGCCTAGTTTAACATGTGGCACTATTTTGCATGTTAAACAACTCTAAAATAATGTTTAGGGCAGAACAGTACCAAACCTTAAATTATGCATATGAGGAGTTTCCGGAATTGTTGTTCGTTGCTTCCGGCCTCATTTAACCTTGACTAGATAGGTAGTTTTCATTTGCTTCACCTCTTGCCATGTTAATCAACATTTAATATTGTTGGGGTACATAAACGAGAGAGAACTAAATAATTGATGTGGTGTTTTGTCAATATGCATCCCGATGCATATTGAGCTCCACTTAATTTGTAGGATTGTTTGTGCACTTTGCCATGCCATGCATACTTAAACGGACATGCATCATACTTGATTGCGCGTCATGCCATGATTATGTGATGGTTGTTTACCGTGATTGTTTGCTTCTTTCCGGTGTTGCTTCTTCGGGTTGGTTCCGTTAACGTCGAGTTTGTGAGGACCCTTCGTCTACATTCCGTTTGTCTTCTTCATGGACTCGTTCTTCTTCCTTGCGGGATTTCAGGCAAGATGATCATACCCTCGAAATCACTACTATATTTGCTATGCTAGTTTGCTCGCTCTTTTGGTATGCCAATGCTACGATGCCTACCATTTGCTTGTCAGCCTCCCAAATTGCCATGTCAAACCTTTAACCCCCCATGTCCTAGCAAACCGTTGATTGGCTATGTTACCGCTTTGCTCAGCCCCTCTTATAGCGTTGCTAGTTGCAGGTGAAGATTGGAGGCCGTTCCTTGTTGGGGTTTTTATTTAATTGTTGGGATATCACGATGTATCTTATTTAATTAATGCATCTATATACTTGGTAAAGGGTGGAAGGCTCGGCCTTATGCCTGGTGTTTTGTTCCACTCTTGCCGCCCTATTTTCCGTCATATCAGTGTTATGTTCCTGGATTTTGCGTCCCTTACGCAGTTGGGCTATTGTGGGAACCCCTTGACAGTTCGCCTTAAGTAAAGCTCCTCCAGCAATGCCCAATATTGGTTTTACCATTTGCCACCTAGCCTTTTCTTTTCCCTTGGGAGTCGCGCTCCTGAGGGTCATCATTATTTTACCCCCCCCGGGCCAGTGCTCCTCTGAGTGTTGGTCCAACTGAGCGATGTCCGAGGCTACCAGGGGCAACTCTGGGCTGGCTTACCCGACGTCTGGCTCATCTGAGTGTGCCCTGAGAAAGAGATATGTGCAGCTCCTATCGGGATTTGTCGGCACATTCGGGCGGTGTTGCTGGTTTAGTTTTACCCTGTCAAAATGTCTTGTTGTACCGGGATACCGAGCCTGATCGGAACATCTCGGGTGGAGGTCTATTCCTTCGTTGACCGTGAGAGCTTGTCATGGGCTAAGTTGGGACACCCCTGCAGGGATTTGAACTTTCGAAAGCCGTGCCCGCGGTTATGGGCAGATGGGAATTTGGTAACGTCCGGTTGTAGAAAACCTGAACTTGACCTTAATTAAAATGAATCAACCGCGTGTGTAACCGTGATGGTCTCTTTCCGGCGGTGTCCGGGAAGTGAACACGGTTGTTGGAGTTATGCTTGACGTAGGTTGCTATAGGATCACTTCTTGATCATAGTTTTATCGACCGTGCTTTGCCTTCTCTTCTCGCTCTCATTTGCGCATGTTAGCCACCATATATGCTAGTCGCTTGCTGCAACTCCACCTCATACCTTTACCTTACCCATAAGCTTAAATAGTCTTGATCGCGAGGGTGCGAGATTGCTGAGTCCCCGTGGCTCACAATTACTTCCAAAACCAGCTTGCAGGTGCCGATGAGTCCGTGCAGATGACGCAACCAAGCTCAGGAGGAGCTCGTTGAAGATCTTGTCCTCTGTGTTGTTTCCATTCTAGTTGATCAGTAGTGGAGCCCAGTTGGGGTCGATCGGGGACCTTTGTCGCATTTGGGGTTCTTCTTTTATTTTGGTTCCGTAGTCGGACCCTGTTTGAATTTGGTTGATGTAATGCTTTATTCATGTAATTGTGTGAAGTGGCGATTGTAAGCCAACTATGTATCTCTTTCCTTTATATATTACATGGGTTGTGTGAAGATTACCTCACTTGCGACATATGCCTTCAATGCGATTATGCCTCTAAGTCGTGCCTCGACACGTGGGAGATATAGTCGCATCGAGGGTGTTACAAAGAGACACAGAAAAAACATCTGGGGGCACATAAGTAAATAAGTGAAAACTCATCTTTAGTTCACCGACCGAATATTCCCTTGAGAACGCTAGCTTTCAGCTTCACCCAGTCTGAGGTACACATCCGGCTGACCCGGTAGTAACAATCGTAGAGGTGCTCCCCTTATGCCCTAGCCGAATTAACGGGAACGTAGGGCATAAATACAAGAGCCAGGCAACCCAGCTTGGCCAAAACTTAAGTCATATCGATGCATATAATGGTGAATAAAGGGTTCATGTAGAAGGATAACACATGTGTTGGGCATAAAGCCCGTATGAATAAGCTTCTGTTAAAGAAGCCCCCAGGTATAATGAGCGCGGATAGCGCGTCATTTATGTGCAAACGAGGCACGAATGGGACCCTAAAGGCTGTGAGAGAAAAGAAAAGGATAAGGAGAAAAATATAAGACAAATAGTGTATAAAAATGGACAGAGGAAGGAGACGAACACAGAGTCCGGCGTTAGGCGTAGAATCTTCGGAGTCGGGCTGCATTCCATGGTTCGGCTCGAGTCGATTTTCCGATGCATCCCGCAGATGGTACGCTCCACCAGTCAGGATTTGGTCAATGATGAAGGGACCTTCCCATTTGGGCTTGAGTTTGTCCTTTTTCTTATCCGGCAGGCGTAGAACTAACTCGCCAACATTGTAAGTTTTGGCCCGTACTTCTCTGCTTTGGTATCTTCGAGCCTGCTGTTGATAGAATGTGGAACGGGCTTTTGCCACGTCACGCTCCTCCTCCAAGGAGTCCAAACTGTCCTGCCGATCGAGATTGGCTTCTCTTTCTTCGTACATGCGCACTCGAGGTGAGTCATGAATAATGTCGCAGGGCAGGACCGCCTCTGCACCGTATACCATAAAGAATGGTGTGTATCCGGTAGTGCGATTCGGCGTGGTCCGCAGCCCCCAGAGTACGGAGTCGAGCTCCTCTACCCAATGCGTGTTAGATTCCTTTAGGGACCGCACTAATCTAGGTTTGATGCCGCTCATGATAAGACCATTTGCTCGCTCGACCTGACCGTTAGTTTGTGGGTGATAGACTGAAGCATAATCAAGCTTGATGCCCATGTTTTTGCACCAGAGTTTTACCTCATCGGCCGTAAAGTTCGTGTCGTTATCAGTAATGATGCTGTGGGGGACGCCGTAACGGTGTACGACCTCGGATATGAAGTCTATCACGGGTCCGGATTCGGCCGTCTTAATAGGATTGGCTTCTATCCATTTGGTGAACTTATCCACCATGACCAGTAAATATTTTTGCTTGTGGGTTCCTCCTTTAAGGGGTCCAACCATGTCAAGCCCCCAGACCGCGAAGGGCCAGGTGATGGGGATAGTTTGGAGGGCGGTGGGTGGCACATGGCTTTGGTTAGCAAAAAGCTGGCAACTAACGCATCGTTGGACTAAGTCCTGAGCATCTGCCCGGGTCGTCGGCCAATAGAAGCATGTACGGAAGGCCTTTCTTACAAGGGCCCGGGCTGCCGCGTGGTGACCGCCGAGTCCGGCATGAATTTCAGCCAGAAGATTCCGCCCTTCCTCTTCGGAGATGCACCTTTGAAGGACTCCGGTGGTGCTTTTCTTATAAAGCTCCCCCTCATGGACTTTATAGGCTTTAGATCGCCGCACTATGCAGCGTGCCTCGTTTTGGTCCGCGGGAAGTTCCTGCTTAGTTAGGTAGGCTAGGAATGGTTCTGTCCACGAGGCGATGACTGCCATTATTACATGGGCTGAAGGTGTTATTTCATTGGCAGAACCTCCAATTATGTCAGAATGTTCGGTGTCGGGCAGTGCGGTTGGGTCCGGGCTGTTATTTCCGGGTCCCCTTCCCATACTACGGATGGCTTGAACAACCTCTCCAAGAAGATGTTGGGAGGGACGGCATTGCGTTTTGCGCTGATGCGTGCCAGCATGTCTGCTGCCTGATTGTTTTCCCGGGCTATATGGTGGCTCGAACCGAGCTGACATTTTTAGGACGGCATTGCGATAAGCTGCCATTTTCGGATAGTTGGCATCAAAGTCTCCATTTATTTGGGATATCGCGAGGTTCGAATCCCTGCGCACCTCTAGGCGTTGAATGCCCATGGATACTGCCATCCGGAGACCATGTAGAAGGGCCTCATATTCGGCTGCGTTCTTGGAGTCCGTATAAATTATCTGGAGTATGTATTGAACTGTATCTCCTATTGGGGACGTCAAAATGACGCCAGCACCCAGACCCGCCAACATTTTGGAGCCATCGAAGTGCATGATCCAGTTTGAATATGTGCCGTACTCTTTAGGGAGTTCGGCTTCTGTCCACTCGGCGATGAAGTCGGCCAAAACTTGCGACTTAATAGCTCGTCATGGCTTGTAAGTTATGTCGAACGGGAGGAGCTCAATGGCCCATTTGGCAATCCGGCCCGTCACGTCGTGGTTGTTTATAATATCGTTAAGTGGTACTTCCGAGGCTACTATTATCGAACACTCTTGAAAGTAGTGTCGCAGCTTCCGGGATGCCATAAATACCACGTACGCTATCTTTTGATAATGCGAGTACCGTGACTTGCATATAGTAAGGACAGTGGACACATAGTAAACCGACTTTTGAAGGGGGAATTTGTGTCTGTCCATTTCTCGTTCGACGACGAGCACTGCGCTTACAACTTGATGAGTTGTCGCAATGTATAATAGCATTGGTTCGCCAATGTTTGGCGCGGCCAGGACTGGGTTTGTTGCCAATATGGCTTTTATTTCGTCGAGTCCGGCCGTGGCGGCATCCGTCCACTCGAAGTGTTCGGCGCGCCGGAGGAGGCGATAAAGGGGTAATGCCTTTTCTCCCAAGCGGGAGATAAAGCGGCTTAGAGCCGCCACGCATCCGGTCAATTTTTGTATTTGTTTGAGGTCCTTTGGGATGTCCAATTGTGACAGAGCTCGGATCTTGGCTGGATTTGCTTCAATTCCTCTACCGGATACAACGAAGCCCAAGAGCTTTCCGGCTGGTACGCCGAAAACGCATTTTCCAGGTTGAGCTTGATGTCGTATGTTCGGAGGTTATCGAATGTGAGCCTCAAGTTGTCTACTAGAGATTCGACATGCTTGGTTTTGACGACCACGTCATCTACGTATGCCTCCACTGTTTTGCCGATCTGGTTTGCCAGACATGTCTGAATCATGCGCTGATATGTTGCGCCGGCATTTTTGAGCCCGAAGGGCATTGTGTTGAAGCAGAATAGGCCGTACGGTGTGATGAATGCCGTTGCGGCCTGGTTTGGCTCTGCCATCTTAATTTGATGGTAGCCGGAGTATGCGTCGAGGAAACACAATGAATAGTGTCCCGCGGTAGCATCGATGATTTGATCGATGCGGGGGAGGGGAAGGGATCCTTTGGGCAGGCCTTGTTAAGGTCCTTAAAATCGATGCACAAGCGCCAGGATTTGTCCTTCTTTGGTACCATCACCAGGTTTGCTAGCCAGTCTGGATGTTTTATGTCTCTGATGAATCCGTCCTCTAATAGCTTGGCTAGTTCCTCTCCCATGGCTTGTCTCTTAGGTTCGGAGAAACGCCGAAGAGCCTGCTTGACTGGCTTGAATCCTTTTAGGATATTTAGTCTATGCTCGGCCAGCCTGCATGGGATTCCTGGCATGTCTGAAGGGTGCCAGGCAAAAATGTCCCAGTTTTCGCGTAGGAACTCTCGTAGTGCGGCATCGACATCAGGGTTTAATTGTGCCCTGATGGAAGCTGTTTTTGTATGGTCCGTTGGATGGACTTGGAATTTGACTATTTCGTCCGCCGGTTTAAAGGAGGTGGACTTGGATCTTTTATCGAGTATCATGTCGTCCCTGTTCACCATGGAGCGCAGCGCAGTTAGTTCCTCGACCGCTAGGGCTTCGGATAGTGCCTCGAGGGCCAGTGCGGTTGTCTTATTTTCGGCGCGGAGTGCTATGTCCGGATCACTAGCAAGAGTGATGATTCCGTTGGCCTCAGGCATTTTGAGCTTCATATACCCATAATGGGGTATGGCTTGGAAGATTATAAACGCCTCCCGCCCTAATAGAGCGTGGTATCCACTACTGAACGGGGCCACTTGGAATGTGACCTCTTCGGACCTGTAATTATCCGGCATGCCGAACAGCACATCTAGTGTGATTTTTCCAGTACAGCGCGCTTCCTGACTGGGGATTATTCCTGTAAAGGTTGTGCTGCTTCGCTCGATGCAGTTCCAGTCTATTTCCATTTTTCGAAGGGTTTCCTCATAAATGAGGTTCAATCCGCTGCCACCATCCATGAGTACCTTGGTGAGTCGAAAGCCATCCACTATTGGACTGAGGACCAATGTGGCTAGTGCTCGGGCTATTTAGAATTTAGGTTCGTCACTGGCATTAAAATTAATAGCCGTGTCACTCCATGGGTTTATTGTTGCCACGTGGTGGACCTCGGCAAGGCTGCGGAGTGTTCGTTTTCACATATTATTTGATGCAAAAGTCTCGAAGACTGTTAATACCGTACTGGTATCCCTGGGCTGGTGCTTTGTGGCTTCTCGGGTTAGAAGATCTTCGCCACTTTTGGCCACCTGCTGGAGTATCCAACATGCTCTAAGGCTATGAGTTGGTGTGGCACCCTCTGCACTATGAATTTTACAGGGTCCATTGAGCCATCCCTCCAATACAGTTCCATGCCCTGTAGAGGGTTTTTGCTTTTTGGTGTTTAACCCGGGTGTCTGGCAATAATGCACCCTTTTATTTCAGACTGGGTTTGTATTCAGGGCTGGATTATTCCAAAATTTTATTTCGGTTTTCCAGGCGCTTTCCATCACACAGTACTTTCGAACTATGTACGCCAAGTCGGCAAAGCGTGTAATTTCGCGGTGACTTATGGCGTTGAGGATTCCCATGTCCGTGCAATTATTGCAGAAGAATGAAATTGCGTCTTCCTCGCGGCAGTCCTTTATCCTGTTCATGACCAGGAGGAATCTGTCCCAGTAATTGTGTACTGTTTCTTCGGGCTCTTGCCTAATTTGGGATCGATCGCTTATGTTTGGGTGGGTGGGTGGAATTGAATCCGCATCCTCACCCAATCTGAGACTCAGGGGCCAAAGAGTTTCCGAACTCGGAAGTTTGGATTCTTGGATGTTTTCCAATGAATCTAGCCCGCTGCCTGACTCTAGGTTCAGGTCTTGAGTGACGTCCTCCCCTCCGCGGGTATCCGGCTTGGAGGGATCGGGAATCCGGACATAGCTAGTCCTTAAGATAGATGAAGGGTTGCCGCATTGTTCCTCCACCACTGCAACATGATGGGTGACCTGGGGAGAGTTGATCTCTCTCAGATCGGGTTTAGGCCCAATCTGATCGTAGTCTGTAGCGACTCCCAGGGCGGCGATGCGATCCAAGAGCTCATTTAGGGAAGAGAGCTCCATTGGGTCTAACTGCTTGGCGAGTTCCGAGTTGACGTGAAGATTGCTTTCGATGACCCGAGAAGTCATCGTCGGCGCAGCGCCGAACAGGCGGTCATAACAAAACCACCTAGCCGGAGAGTTTGGCTGACAACCAAAGCTCCTTTAGCAACCATGCCGTCTTTAAAGACGGGATGAGGCAACCTTCCTGATGGCGACGGCACAGCGGAACTCTCAATGAAAGCACCAATGTCGGTGTCAAAACCGGCGGATCTCGGGTAGGGGGTCCCGAACTGTGCGTCTAGGCCGGATGGTAACAGGAGGTAGGGGACACAATGTTTTACCCAGGTTCGGGCCCTCTTGATGGAGGTAAAACCCTACGTCCTGCTTGATTAATATTGATGATATGGGTAGTACAAGAGTAGATCTACCACGAGATCGAAGAGGCTAAACCCTAGAGGGTAGCCTATGGTATGATTGTATGTTGTGGTTGTTGTGGCCTACGGACTAAAACCCTCCGGTTTATATAGACACCGAAGGGGGCTAGGGTTACACAAGGTCGGTTACAAAGGAGGAGATATGCATATCCGTATTGCCTAGCTTGCCTTCCACGCCAAGTAGAGTCCCACCCGGACACGAGACGAAGTCTTCAATCCTGTATCTTCATAGTCCAATAGTCCGGCCAAAGAATATAATCCGGCTGTCCGGAGACCCCCTAATCCAGGACTCCGTCAGTCATTCTGGTCGCAAACGTGTACGTACATACTGGTTGATCGGTCTGTCTTTAGGCTGCAGCGATGAATCGTGGCCGAGTAAGTAAGGGCACGTGTCCTAGTAGAGGCGCGCACATAGCATGTACACGTACGTACAGCCAGGGTGCAAGAAAGTAAATACGGCCACGTACGTACATACGGGTGGGGTCTCGAACGGCTACTCGTGCATACGTACGACCATGGCTCGTGTACATGGCTGTGTCGGAATGGAGAAACTGGGTCGTCGTGTTCATCGGGAGGCAATGGAATGCATCGTGTTCATCGGGAGGCAACGGAATACGTCGTGTTCATCGGGAGCCAACTGGCTTGGACGGAATAACCGATCGAAACGAGGCCTAGAGTACCGCAGAACAGAGGAAACAGCCTTGTGTTCGACAGGCTATGGTTGAAACGGGATCCTATTCATCGGGAGGGGTCTGGCGTACCGCAAAATGGAGGAAACGGACTTCTCTTGGGCCTCCTGCGGTCGAAACAGGGTCCTGTTGATCAGGAGGGGTGTGACGTACCGCAAAACAGAGGAAACAGACCTGTGTTGGAGCGCTACAGTCGAAGCGGGGGTCCTGTTCATCGAGAGGGGTGTGGCGAACCACAAAACGGGACTCCACGGGATATTGTTCATCTCCACCGTCGACTGCCTCCACGGGATAGTGTTCATCCACTGTCGACCTCCTCCAGCCTCCACCTGCGACTGTTCATCCACAACGTCTCCCCTCCTCCCTCCACCTACGACCGTTCATCCACGGGCTCCTATTCATCCAGCCTCCACTGGCTACTGTTCAACCAGCCCTCTTAATGGAGTCTTTTTCAACCACCCCTCCATGGGCTACTGTTCATCCAGCCCTCCACCGGCTACTATTCAACCAGCCCTCCATGGGGTCCTGTTCATCCAGCCCTCCACGGGGTCCTGTTCATCCACCCCCAACCGGCTTGATCGGGGTCCTGTTCATCCAGCAGCAACGGCCTCTACTACCACAAGCTCATGTTCATCCAACCCCCCACCGGGAACTGTTCATCCACCCCCCCCCAACAATGCTCATGGTTCATCACGAGCTAGCAGGTTTGATTGGCTTCATTTAGCAGCAGTAGCGAAGGAATCGCTTGACCGGGTTCAGTTAACAGCCTGGGATCGATCGCTCGGCTTCAGTAATGCATAGTCTGTAGTGCAACCGCTCGGGTTCAGTAGGTGAACGCCTCGCTCAGGTTCATTTAGAGCACAACACCTCGAACACACGCGCGTACATGTACGAGAGAAACGCGCAAACCTCCATGCATCGCTCGGCCCCGACCACCCACCGTAACCGGGAACTCCCCGATATTTTCCTCACCCTCGCTTCTACAACGGTATTTTCCGTCATGGACGGCCCAAAGAATGTCATGCAGCTGTGTCTCCGGCCTGCCCAGGATGAAAAGCCCATTTTCTGTCATGATTTTGGTCATAGAAGTAAGATCCCACCACATCTATGATGATACCGGGTTTTGTCAGAATTATCGTCATAGAAGTGTTATAAGCATGACAGAAAAAAATTCGTTCGGTCCAAAATGTCACGGATGTGTCTTTTTTTGTAGTGGCTCCTCCAAGATTTGGGGTCGGCATGAATGGCAGCCATCATGACCTCATCCGCGCGTGCGGCCGCGATTTTCTTCTCTGCTACCAAATGTTCCTTGACCTCCTGGCTATACTGCATGCACCATGGCTTAGGGCGGCGCTTATTTGGTGGAGGGGTCGGTGCTTTGGGTGGAAGGTGTCGCGCCGGCGGTCGGGGCATGTGGGATGTGGAAGGAGGAGGAGCGGGTCAGTTGTGGATTACTTGCCTAGATAGACGAGGCCGAGCAGCATGAAGGAGGGTCACCGGCGAGGAGGCGGCGCTGCAAGCAAGGAGTGAAGGTTTCAACTTGGAAAGGAAGGCGGAAACAGGGGAAATGTGGCTTTTGGTAAGGGGGGGGGAGGTAGATATTTCCGCGGAAGCCAAAAATTTGGAATCGCTTCAGTGAAAAAACTAGCGCGCAAAGTGTCATCTGACACGGTCCCTTATTCAGAATTGTGTATGATATGTGAACATCACAAATGATTCAGATAGCTTAACCCGTGTGTGATGAGTTTGAACGTCAAAAATTTTGGTTCGAATTTCCCTGGTTACAGTGGTCATCCACGTCATTGCATAATTTGGGTACACAAAGGAGACTACAGCACACCCACACTTCTTAATCGAGCAAGTTCAGCAATTAAACAGAGCTAGCTAGCATAAACATTACTCTAGCAAATTAAAGACCAGCACTCTTAATTAAACAAAACAAAGAGTACTACTATGGCTGGTGCTCTTCGATCTCCGCCGCCTCCACCATGTCCAGCTCACACCCGACGGTCTCCTAGGGAAGGGGCTCCATGGCATCCATCACACCATACTCGGCAAGCATCTCGCCATCCGCGTCCGCCATCTCTTTGGAAAAGGCCGCCATGAGTTGGGCATGGGCGGCCGTGATCTAGGCTTGGTCGGGCTCCGTCGTCGCATGGTATGCGGTGGAGGAATGGACGGCTGCTCGAACGCTCTCAGCGATTGCCGACTCTTCGGTCGTGGGTTGCCGACCGTTGTCGGAGAAGCTTCGTTCGATTTGTGCAGTGACCGCCACGAGATGGGTGTGGGCAGCCTCGACATGGTCGTCGTCGGCCTCCATCAGGGCTAAGGCCGCCGTTGCGGAACGGATAGTTGTTGTGCCGCTCTCGCCAATTGCTATCCCCGAGGCAAATGTTGTTGCCGCCACCTGAGAAGCAACATCGGCCGTTTGGGTTGCCTTGGACGCCCAGTCGCAGATTGCAGCCGCGCTCATGCACCTTGTTAGCACGCACATGGCGGCTGCAGCCGCACTCTGGACGGAGTGGACCGCCGAAGTTGCCCTCATGACGCAGGTCCACGTCCCCATCTTTCACCGCCGACGATTGAACAATGAAATGATATTTGAGAAGCGAGCTAGTGTGCTTGACACACCGGCTATGGACTGTAGCCGACACACCTTCTCACGTAATCCATAGGCGTACTATACACCGACAGTGCTCAAGGATATTCTGTACTGCATCTCATACGGTTGGTGATAATAAACTGTGTGGGATATACTTGATTTTTCATCTTGATTTGTATTACATAATGGGGTCACAGCGGCAATAGACGATGTTTAAATTGCTAGACCTTTTATCTGCAGTGAACATGCAACTATATGTGTGTCGTAACAGAATTGGAATTATTCAGGGTACGTTTGGACATTTTATATATTAAATTGGTTTTCTAGCCATTTCAGGTGCACAATTCAAAATTAAACTACTTGCACATGCTCTGGTGCACCAACATGGGTTGTAAAATCATATATGTGTCCATGGGTTTATGCTTATGTCCCATGCAAGAAATGGGGATGAATTTCGAACACCATGGCACCGTGGCTCCCCAGCAAACGTCAATGTACTTGCTTTAGTAACTCTAGTAAATCAAAAAGTCATTCGAACTTAATGAAACTTGGCGTGCTATCATGGAGTGGCATCAACAAGCTGTGGTAAAAAATTTGTCCCATTTGGGCAGATTTCGGTATAAGCTTCTCACAAACAAGAGCTTCTCACAACAAGTGTGATGGTTTTGGTAGGGAATGTTTCACCTTTCTGGACAAAACGATATCTGTTGCCTCTTCTCGATTTCAATTTTTTTCCTAGTGTCAACATAGAACAACAGGAGTGTTGTGTCAATTTTTGGGATTTTTCGGGGTTCACTTGGACATTTTTATACATTAACTGAGTTTTGTATGCATTCATGTGCATAATTCAAATTTGAACTGTAGGCACATGCTCTAATGCATATAAATTAGTTGAAAATTCAAGTATGTGTCCTTGGTTGCATGCTTAGGTCCCATGCAAGAAATGGGAATTAATGTCAAACACCCTGCCACCGTCACTCGGCCGCAAACATTGAGATACCTAGTTTTTAAATTCTAGTAAATACAAAGCTCGTCTGAAATTCATGAAACTTGGGATGCTATCATGTAGCAGCATCAACATGCCGTGGTAATTTTTTTCCCATTTGGGGCAGGTTTGGGGATATGCTTCTCACAAACCAGAGCTTCTCACAACAAGCCTGATGGTTTCGGTAGGGAATGTTTCACCTTTCTGGACAAAACGATATCCATTGCCTCTTCTCGATTTCAATTTTTTACTAGT